>NC_092164.1:70221575-70336575 GCF_045791955.1 Oncorhynchus clarkii lewisi
TCTAATATGGTCATACATTGGGCAGGAGGTTAGGAAGTGCAGCTCAGTTTCCACCTCATTTTGTGGGCAGTGAGCACATAGCCTGTCTTCTCTTGAGAGCCATGTCTGCCTACGGCGGCCTTTCTCAATAGCAAGGCTATGCTCACTGAGTCTGTACATAGTCAAAGCTTTCCTTAATTTTGGGTCAGTCACAGTGGTCAGGTATTCTGCCGCTGTGTACTCTCTGTTTAGGGCCAAATAGCATTCTAGTTTGCTCTGTTTTTTTGTTAATTCTTTCCAATGTGTCAAGTAATTATCTTTTTGTTTTCTCATGATTTGGTTGGGTCTAATTGTGCTGTTGTCCTGGGGCTCTGTAGGGTGTGTTTGTGTTTGTGAACAGAGCCCCAGGACCAGCTTGCTTAGGGGACTCTTCTCCAGGTTCATCTCTCTGTAGGTGATGGCTTTGTTATGGAAGGTTTGTGAATCACTTCCTTTTAGGTGGTTGTAGAATTTAACGGCTCTTTTCTGGATTTTGATAATTAGTGGGTATCGGCCTAATTCTGCTCTGCATGCATTATTTGGTGTTCTACGTTGTACACGGAGGATATTTTTGCAGAATTCTGCGTGCAGAGTCTCAATTTGGTGTTTGTCCCATTTTGTGAAGTCTTGGTTGGTGAGCGGACCCCAGACCTCACAACCATAAAGGGCAATGGGCTCTATGACTGATTCAAGTATTTTTAGCCAAATCCTAATTGGTATGTTGAAATTTATGTTTCTTTTGATGGCATAGAATGCCCTTCTTGCCTTGTCTCTCAGATCGTTCACAGCTTTGTGGAAGTTACCTGTGGCGCTGATGTTTAGGCCAAGGTATGTATAGTTTTTTGTGTGCTCTAGGGCAACAGTGTCTAGATGGAATTTGTATTTGTGGTCCTGGTGACTGGACCTTTTTTGGAACACCATTATTTTGGTCTTACTGAGATTTCTCTCTCTGTCTCTCTCTCTCCCTCTCTCTCGCTCTCTCTCTCTCTGTCTCTCTGTCTCTCCCTCTCTCTCTCTCCCTCTCTCTCTCTCTCTCTCTCTCTCTCTCTCTCTCTCTCTGTCTCTCCCTCTCTTTCTCTCTCTCTCTCTCTCTCTCTCTCTCTCTCTCTCTCCCTCTCTCTCTCTCTCTCTCTCTCTCTCTCTCTCTCTCTCTCTCTGTCTCTCTCTCTCTGTCTCTCCATCTCTCTCTCTCTCTCTCTCTCTCTCTCTCTCTCTCCCTCTCTCTCTCTCTCTCTCTGTCTCTCCCTCTCTCTCTCTCTCTCTCTCTCTCTGTCTCTCTTTCTTTATCCCTCCCTCTCTCTCTTTATCCCTCCCTCTCTCTCTCTCTCTCTCTCTCTCTCTCTCTCGTTATCAAGCAGCAGGAGGTATCGAGGACTAGACAGGGGCTTGAATTAAGCGCAGGGTCTGGGGAGCTGCTCTCTGCCGATAATAATACACACAGATTTTATCAAACAGAGAAAAACAGCTGTCTCCATTATTTGAATCATTCACCTTTCCCCCCGCTCCTTTAATTGACTCTTTGATAACAGGCAGAGGTGCAGAGTGTCTGATAAGAAATGGGTTATTAGTAAAGTCTCCCGGAGGACTGGAGTCAGGACTGGCGCAGCGGCAGGGCTGCAGGACATGAGATAAAGCTGTAATGATGGGTGTGTGTGCTGCTTCTGAGTGATAGGACCACTGTCTGGCCCCTGGAACGAGAGGATGGCCAGGGACAGGAGAGGACAAGAGTGGAGGGGACAGGAGGGGAGAGTATAGGAGTGGAGAGGACAGGAGAGGACAAGAGTGGAGGGGACAGGAGGGGAGAGGACAGGAGAGGAGAGGACAGGAGAGGACAAGAGTGGAGGGGACAGGAGGGGAGAGGACAGGGGAGGACAAGAGTGGAGGAGACAGGAGGGGAGAGGACAGGAGAGGACAGGAGGGGAGAGGACAGGAGAGGACAAGAGTGGAGGAGACAGGAGGGGAGAGGACAGGAGAGTACAAGAGTGGAGGAGACAGGAGGGGAGAGGACAGGACAAGAGTAGAGGGGACAGGGGAGGACAAGAGTGGAGGGGGCAGGAGGGGAGAGGACAGGAGTGGAGAGGACAGGAGAGGACAAGAGTGGAGGAGACAGGAGGGGAGAGGACAGGAGAGGACAAGAGTGGAGGAGACAGGAGGGGAGAGGACAGGAGAGGACAAGAGTGGAGGAGACAGGAGGGGAGAGGACAGGAGAGGACAAGAGTGGAGGAGACAGGAGAGGAGAGGACAGGAGAGGACAAGAGTGGAGGAGACAGGAGAGGACAGGAGTGGAGGAGACAGGAGGGGAGATGACAGGAGAGGACAAGAGTGGAGGGGACAGGAGTGGACAGGACAGGAGAGGACAAGAGGGTGGTTCTGTTATAGTTTCAACATGATAACTAATGATAGGGTGGTTCTGTTAGTTTCAACATGATAACTAATGATAGGGTGGTTCTGTTATAGTTTCAACATGATAACTAATGATAGGGTGGTTCTGTTAGTTTCAACATGATAACTAATGATAGGGTGGTTCTGTTATAGTTTCAACATGATAACTAATGATAGGGTGGTTCTGTTAGTTTCAACATGATAACTAATGATAGGGTGGTTCTGTTAGTTTCAACATGATAACTAATGATAGGGTGGTTCTGTTATAGTTTCAACATGATAACTAATGATAGGGTGGTTCTGTTATAGTTTCAACATGATAACTAATGATAGGGTGGTTCTGTTATAGTTTCAACATGATAACTAATGATAGGGTGGTTCTGTTAGTTTCAACATGATAACTAATGATAGGGTGGTTCTGTTATAGTTTCAACATGATAACTAATGATAGGGTGGTTCTGTCAGTTTCAACATGATAACTAATGATAGGGTGGTTCTGTTAGTTTCAACATGATAACTAATGATAGGGTGGTTCTGTTATAGTTTCAACATGATAACTAATGATAGGGTGGTTCTGTTATAGTTCCAACATGATAACTAATGATAGGGTGGTTCTGTTATAGTTTCAACATGATAACTAATGATAGGGTGGTTCTGTTATAGTTTCAACATGATAACTAATGATAGGGTGGTTCTGTCAGTTTCAACATGACAACTAATGATAGGGTGGTTCTGTTATAGTTTCAACATGATAACTAATGATAGGGTGGTTCTGTTATAGTTTCAACATGATAACTAATGATAGGGTGGTTCTGTTAGTTTCAACATGATAACTAATGATAGGGTGGTTCTGTCAGTTTCAACATGATAACTAATGATAGGGTGGTTCTGTTATAGTTTCAACATGATAACTAATGATAGGGTGGTTCTGTTATAGTTTCAACATGATAACTAATGATAGGGTGGTTCTGTCAGTTTCAACATGATAACTAATGATAGGGTGGTTCTGTTATAGTTCCAACATGATAACTAATGATAGGGTGGTTCTGTTATAGTTTCAACATGATAACTAATGATAGGGTGGTTCTGTTATAGTTTCAACATGATAACTAATGATAGGGTGGTTCTGTCAGTTTCAACATGATAACTAATGATAGGGTGGTTCTGTTAGTTTCAACATGATAACTAATGATAGGGTGGTTCTGTTAGTTTCAACATGATAACTAATGATAGGGTGGTTCTGTTATAGTTTCAACATGATAACTAATGATAGGGTGGTTCTGTTAGTTTCAACATGATAACTAATGATAGGGTGGTTCTGTTATAGTTTCAACATGATAACTAATGATAGGGTGGTTCTGTTATAGTTTCAACATGATAACTAATGATAGGGTGGTTCTGTTAGTTTCAACATGATAACTAATGATAGGGTGGTTCTGTTATAGTTTCAACATGATAACTAATGATAGGGTGGTTCTGTTATAGTTTCAACATGATAACTAATGATAGGGTGGTTCTGTTATAGTTTCAACATGATAACTAATGATAGGGTGGTTCTGTTAGTTTCAACATGATAACTAATGATAGGGTGGTTCTGTTATAGTTTCAACATGATAACTAATGGTTCTAGTTTCACAACTGTTAGTACAAAACTCCAAGCTGGTACCACAGTCTGTCATTCAAAACCTGTCACTGTGCGTTTATTTGGGTTTGAAACATCTCTCACCACACAACCATTGATTAAAAATATATGTTTATTGTGAAATGTAATGAGAACATAAGTTTAAATCATAAGTTTAAATTCAATCCAGCAACCTTTTGATTACTGGCCCAACGCTCTAACCACTAAGCTACCTGCTGGTTACTGGCCCAACACTCTAACCACTAGGCTACCTGCTGGTTACTGGCCCAACACTCTAACCACTAGGCTACCTGCTGGTTACTGGCGCAACGCTCTAACCACTAGGCTACCTGCTGGTTACTGGCCCAACGCTCTAACCACTAGGCTACCTGCTGGTTACTGGCCCAACATTCTAACCACTAGGCTACCTGCTGGTTACTGGCCCAACACTCTAACCACTAGGCTACCTGCTGGTTACTGGCCCAACACTCTAACCACTAGGCTACCTGCTGGTTACTGGCCCAACACTCTAACCACTAGGCTACCTGCTGGTTACTGGCCCAACACTCTAACCACTAGGCTACCTGCTGGTTACTGGCCCAACACTCTAACCACTAGGCTACCTGCTGGTTACTGGCCCAACGCTCTAACCACTAGGCTACCTGCTGGTTACTGGCCCAACGCTCTAACCACTAGGCTACCTGCTGGTTACTGGCCCAACATTCTAACCACTAGGCTACCTGCTGGTTACTGGCCCAACACTCTAACCACTAGGCTACCTGCTGGTTACTGGCCCAACACTCTAACCACTAGGCTACCTGCTGGTTACTGGCCCAACACTCTAACCACTAGGCTACCTGCTGGTTACTGGCCCAACACTCTAACCACTAGGCTACCTGCTGGTTACTGGCCCAACGCTCTAACCACTAGGCTACCTGCTGGTTACTGGCCCAACGCTCTAACAACTAGGCTACCTGCTGGTTACTGGCCCAACGCTCTAACCACTAGGCTACCTGCTGGTTACTGGCCCAACGCTCTAACCACTAGGCTACCTGCTGGTTACTGGCCCAACGCTCTAACCACTAGGCTACCTGCTGGTTACTGGCCCAACGCTCTAACCACTAGGCTACCTGCTGGTTACTGGCCCAACACTCTAACCACTAGGCTACCTGCTGGTTACTGGCCCAACACTCTAACCACTAGGCTACGCTGCCGCCCAGATTTGGGACAGACACCTTATATGTTATGATTTATTTGTATAATATTTGTTCTATTTACTGACGTGTATTCAATGCGTTTCTATGGGCTATAGAAGTAAAGGCCAAATTCTATGTTTTCTCAAATGTACCCTTTATTTAACTAGGCAAGTCAGTTAAGAGCAAATTCTTATTTACAATGATGTTTTAATACTTTGGGGGATCCAACAATTCTAAATCAAATAGCTAAATGATGCATGGTCAAGGGATTACACTCTGTTAAAAGGGATTATACTGTGTTAAAGGATTATACTGTGTTAAGGGATTAAACTCTGTAAGGGGATTACACTGTGTTTAGGGATTACACTCTATTAAGGGATTACACTCTGTTAAGGGATTACACTGTGTTAAGGGATTACACTCTGTTAATGGATTACACTCTGTTAAGGGATTACACGCTGTTAAGGGATTACACTGTGTTAAGGGATTAAACTGTGTTAAGGGATTACACTCTGTTAATGGATTACACTCTGTTAAGGGATTACACTGTGTTAAGGGATTAAACTCTGTAAGGGGATTACACTGTGTTTAGGGATTACACTCTGTTAAGGGATTACACTGTGTTAAGGGATTAAACTCTGTAAAAGGATTACACTGTGTTAAGGGATTACATTGTGTTAAGGGATTACACTGTGTTAAGGGATTACACTGTGTTTACGGGATTAAACTATGTTAAGGGATTACACTGTGTTAAGGGATTAAACTCTGTTAAGGGATTCAACTCTGTAAAGGGATTACACTGTGTTTAGGGATTACACTGTGTTTAGGGATTACACTCTTTTAAGGGATTACTCTGTGTTAAGGGATTAAAGGATTAGACTCTGTTAAGGGATTAAGGGATTACACTGTGTTAAGGGATTAAACTCTGTTAAGGGATTACTCTGTGTTAAGGGATTAAACTCTGTTAAGGGATTACACTGTGTTAAGGGATTAAACTCTGTTAAGGGATTACACTGTGTTAAGGGATTACACTGTGTTTAGGGATTACACTCTGTTAAGGGATTACTCTGTGTTAAGGGATAAAAGGATTAGACTCTGTTAGGGGATTAAGGGATTACACTGTGTTAAGGGATTAAACTCTGTTAAGGGATTACACTCGGTTAAACTCTGTTAAGGGATTACACTGTGTTAAGGGATTACACTCTGTTAAGGGATTAAACTCTGTTAAGGGATTACACTCTGTTTAGGGATTACACTGTTAAGGGATTAAACTCTGTTAAGGGATTAAACTCTGTTAATGGATTACACTGTGTTAAGAGATGAAACTCTGTTAAGGGATTAAACTCTGTAAAGGGATTACACTGTGTTTAGGGATTACACTCTGTTAAGGGATTACTCTATGTTAAGGGATTAAAGGATTAGACTCTGTTAAGGGATTAAGGGATTACACTGTGTTAAGGGATTACACTCTGTTAAGGGATTAAACTTTGTTAAGGGATTAAACTCTGTTAAGGGATTACACTGTGTTAAGGGATTAAGGGACTACACTCTGTTAATGGATTATACTGTGTTAAGGGATTACACTCGGTTAAACTCTGTTAAGGGATTAACCTCTGTTAAGGGATTAACCTCTGTTAAGGGATTACACTGTGTTTAGGGATTACACTCTGTTAAGGGATTACTCTGTGTTAAGGGATTAAAGGATTAGACTCTGTTAAGGGATTAAGGGATTACACTGTGTTAAGGGATTACACTCTGTTAAGGGATTACACTCTGTTTAGGGATTACACTGTTAAGGGATTAAACTCTGTTAAGGGATTACACTGTTAAGGGATTAAACTCTGTTAAGGGATTAAACTCTGTTAAGGATTACACTCTGTTTAGGGATTACACTGTTAAGAGATGAAACTCTGTTAAGGGATTAAACTCTGTTAATTACTGAGGTCTGCTGTGGGTCAGGATGATGTGTATTTGGTGAGAGGCTGTGTTACCCAGCCCTACGGGAGGATGGGGAGAGAGGAAGAAAAAGCACACATTTATTTCTGGACTGGAGAGTTAAAAAGGGTGTATATGTGGTGTGTGTTTTGTTAATGCAGTAAAAAAAGGGGGTAAGAGTCCATAGTAAATTAGACGACGCAGGGTATCTCTCCACTGCACATGCTCCACATCCTAGGGCTCTGGTAATCTGGTCATAGCATTCAGACAAAATGACACTATTAGGGAACTGAGTCTGGGGATAGCTGTAGTAAATCTGCTGCAGTACAGACTGGCTGGGTGTGTGGGTGGAGCTGCGCTGACTGACTGGAGCGCTCAGAATGGGAGGGAGACCGTTTGACCCCTTTTTCCACATGTTGTTACGTTACAGCCTTATTCTACAATGGATTAAATAAAACATAAATGATCATCAATCTACACACAATAACCCCACAATGACAAAGTAAAAACAGGGTTTTAGAAATTTTTGCTCATTTATTATGAATAAATAAATTACCTTATACAGGACCAGTCAAAAGTTTGGACACACCTAATCATTCAAGGGTTTATCTTTATTTTACAATTTTCTACATTGTTGAATAATAGTGAAGACATCAAAACTATGGAAAACCACATATGGAATCATGTAGTAACCAAAAAAGTGTTAAACAAATCAAAATATATTTTAGATTCTTCAAAATAGCCACCCTTTGTCTTGATGATAGCTTTGCACACTCTTGGCATTCTCTCAACCAAATTCATAAGGAATGCTTTTCAAACAGTCTTGAAGGAGTTCCCACATATGCTGAGCACTTGTTGGCTGCTATTCCTTGACTCTAAACCATCTCACTTGGGTGGAGGTCGGGTGATTGTGGAGGCCAGGTCATCTGATGCAGCACTCCATCACTCTCCTTCTTTATCAAATAGCCTTACACAGCCTGGAGGTGTGTTGGGTCATTGTCCTGTTGAAAAACAAATGATAGTCCCACTAAGGCCAAACCAGGTAGGATGGCGTATCGCTGCAGAATGCTGTGGTGGCCACGCTGGTTAAGTGTGCCTTGAATTCTAAATAAATCACTGACAGTGTCACCAGCAAAGCACCCCCACACCATCACACCTCCACCTCCATGCTTCACGGTGGGAACCACACATGCGGAGATCATCCGTTCACCTACTCTGCATCTCAAAAGGACATGGCGGTGGGAACCAAAAATTGTCACTTTGGACTCATCAGACCAAAGGACAGATTTCCACCTGTCTACTGTCCATTGCTCATGTTTCTTGGCCTAAGCAAGTCTCTTCTTATTGGTGTCCTTTAGTAGTGGTTTCTTTGCAGCAATTCGACCACGAAGGCCTGATTCACGCAGTCTCCTCTGAACAGTTGATGCTGAGATGTGTCTGTTACTTGAACTCCGTGAAGCATTTATTTGGGCTGCAATTTCTGAGGCTGGTAACTCTAATGAACTTATCCTCTGCAGCAGAGGTAACTCTGGGTCTTCCTTTCCTGTGGCGGTCCTCATTAGAGCCAGTTAACTCTAATGAACTTATCCTCTGCAGCAGAGGTAACTCTGGGTCTTCCTTTCCTGTGGCAGTCCTCATTAGAGCCAGTTAACTCTAATGAACTTATCCTCTGCAGCAGAGGTAACTCTGGGTCTTCCTGTCCTGTGGCAGTCCTCATTAGAGCCAGTTTCATCAGAGCGCTTGGTGGTTTTTGTAACTGCACTTCTTGACATTTTCCGGATTGACTGACCTTCATGTCTTAAAGTAATGATGGACTGTCGTTTATCTTTGCTTATTTGAGCTGTTCTTGCCATAATATGGACTGTCTTCCGTATACTCCCCCTACTTTGTCACAACACAACTGATTGGCTCAAACGCATTAAGAAGGAGAGACATTCCACATATTCACTTTTAACGAAGCACACCTGTTTATTGAAATGCATTCCAGGTGAATCCCTCATGAAGCTGGTTGAGAGAATGCCAAGAGTGTGCAAAGCGATCTGATGGAGGCGGTGGAATAAAAGCAACGGGTCCAGGACATCCTCCACCGGCACCCAGCATCTCTCTGTACCCCTCCCACTCCACGAGGTACTGGAGGCCCCTCACCCAACGCCTCGAGTCCAGGATGGATCGGACTGCATACGCTGGGGCCCTCCCGCACCTCAGACTCCTGGAGTGGACCAGCCACCACCGGCCTGAGGAGAGACACATGGAACGAGGGATTAATACAGTAATCTGGGGGAAGCTGTAACCTGTAGCACACCTTGTTCAGTCTCCTCAGGACTTTGATTGGAAACCGCGGACCCAGCTTCCGGCAGGGCAGGCAGAGGGGCAGGTTTCGGATCGGTGACGGTTGGCGCTCGCTTATGCCGCCTCACGGCCCGTTGCGTCCCAGGTCTCCTACGAGCCAGTCGTCCAATGCAGGAGCTTCGATCTGACTCTGATGCCAAGGTGCCAGAACCGGCTGATACCCCAGTGCGCATTGGAAGGGAGAGAAGTTAGTGGAGGAGTGGCAGGGTGAGTTTTGGGCCATCTCTGCCCAGGGGATGAACGCCGCCCACTCCCCCGGCCGGTCCTGGCAATATGACCACAGAAACCTTCCCACATCCTGGTTAACTCTCTCCACCTTCCCGTTACTCTCGGGGTGAAAACCTGAGGTGAGTCTGACCGAGAACCCCAGACGTTCCGTGAACGCTCTCAAGACCCTGGACGTGAACTGGGGAACCAGTTCCTCAGGCACCCCGTAGTGCAGGAAGACGTGTGAGAACAGGGCCGTAGGGAGACCGGGCAAAGGGAGGAGACGGCAGGACTTAGAAAACCGATCCACAACGACCAGGATCGTGGTGTTGCCCTGTGAGGGAGGAAGATCTGTCAGGAAGTCCACCGTCAGGTGCGACCACGGCCGTTGTGGAACGGGTAGGGGTTGTAACTTCCCTCTGGGCAGGTGCCTGGGAGCCTTGCACTGGGCGCACACTGAGCAAGAGGAAACATAAACCCTCACGTCCTTGGCCAAGGTGGACCACCAGTACTTCCCACTAAGGCAACGCACCGTCCGACCGATGCCTGGATGACCAGAGGAGGGTGACGTGTGGGCCCAATAGATTAAACGGTCGCGGACAGCAGACAGAATGTACAGACGCCAGCTGGACACTGGGGGGGGGGGGGGGGGGGGGGAGTGGGCTCTGTACGTAACGCCCGCTCGATGTCCAGCTCCCACACCACCGGTGCCACCAGGCAAGAGGCCGGAAGTATGGGAGTGTGATCCATGGACCGCTCATCTGTGTCATACATCCGGGACAGTGTGTTTGCCTTAGCGTTCTGTGAACCTGGTCTGTAGGACAGAGTGAAAACAAAACGAGTAAAGAACATGGCCCACCTTGCCTGGCGGGGGTTCAGCCTCCTCACCGCCCGGATGTACTCTAGATTGCGGTGGGCAGTCCAGATGAGAAAAGGGTGATTAGCCCCCTCAAGCCAATGTCTCCACGCCTTCAGAGCATTCAACAGCCAACAGCTCCTGGTCCCCCACATCATAGTTTCGCTCCGCCAGGCTGAACTTCTTCGAAAAGAAAGCACAGGGGAGGAGCTTTGGTGGTGTGCCCGAGAGCTGAGAGAACACGGCTCCTATCCTAGCCTCGGACGCGTCCACCTACACTATGAACGCCAAAGAGGGATCTGGATGGGCCAGCACCAGAGCCCGAGTTAAACAGAGCACTCAGGTGACCAAAAGCCCTGACCACCTCAGCTGACCACTGCAGTTGCACCAAGGGGGATCCCTAAACTATCAGCAAATGAACGGTCAATAAAATTCCCAGTTGGCCTGAATCTACGAGCGCCTTATGCGGGGAAAACTCAGGAAATGTATAAACAAAAACATGTGAGCAACAGGGGGCTCTGGGGGAGCCTGGTGCCAACTCACCTGGGGTTGACACGAGAGTTCCCTGACTTCTGCCTCGACTCCCTGAGGAAACCCCCCCCCCCCAGCACTGACCAGCAGTGTGCTCTCTGTAGCCACAGATGGTGCAGGGAATGGCCCCTCCTCCGGTCGCCCTAAGTGCAGCACCTCCCAGCTCCATGGGTGTCGGAGCGGAGGTGCTGGGGGATGGAACTGACAGGCCCCGATCTGGACGTCCGCGGGCAGTTAGCAGGTTGTCCAGCCGGATGGACAGGTCCATCCCAACAGACGTCCTCGCGCAGACTGCACTGGTAGTGATCGATCAGGGCCCTGTCGTTCCATCCCATGCGGGCGGCCAGGGTCCGGAAGTCCAATGCAATATCTTGCGCGCTCCTCATCCCCTCCTCGTCCTCTGCCTTAGGTGGAACAGTCGAAAGTGGCGGGTTAACTCTGCGTAATGGTCCAATGCCGTGTCTCCCTCACGCCATACGGCGTTGGTCCACTCCAGGGCTTTGCCTGAGAGGCAAGAGATGAGGGCGGACATGCTCTCACGTCCCGAAGGTGGATGTACAGGTAGAGTTCAAGCTGGAGTAGGAACCCCTGGCATCCGGCAGCCGTCCCATCATACTCCCTCGGGAGTGCGAGCCGAATCCCGCTGGAACCGGGTGAAGGAGGGGTGGACAGTGGGACCTGCTGGATGTTGCGACCACCTCCTCTCTCCCAATGATCTTCTGCAGCACGCAACATCTGGGCCTTGGATTGCGTGCTGCAGAAGATCGTTGGGAGAGAGGAGGAGATCGCAACATCCAGCAGGTCCCATTCCAATCCAAGGCCCAGATGTTACGTGCTGCTGGACGCACTTCTCCACAGGGAGTGAGTCTGCTCCTGCAGACTCCATTCTTCGGTTGAGTGATTCTGTAATCGGCCTGTGTGTAGCTGGTGTGGAAGAGTCAGGCACAGGACAGCAGATATGAGTAACGAACGTACTTTACTCAAGAATTAAAATATATACAACACGATAAACTAGCCCACAATAACGGACCGTAGACATACAAACAATCACTCACAAAAAACATGGGGGAACAGAGGGTTAAATAATGAACAAGGGGATTGTGGGATTGAAACCAGGTGTGTAAAACAAAGACAAAACACATGGAAAAGGAAAAGTGGATCGGCGATTGGCTAGAAACGCCGCCCGAACAAGGAGAGGGAACGACTTCGGCGAAAGTCCAGAACACCAACAGAACAACGACCTTAAGCCCACAGCCAAGACAAAGCAGTGGCTTCAGGACAAGTCTCTGAATGTCCTTGAGTGGCCCAGTCAAAAAAAATCTAAAAACCTGTTTTTGCTTTGTCATTATGGGCTACTGTGTGTAGATTGATGATGGGGGAAAAACAGTTTAATCAACTTAAGAATAAGGCTGTAATATAACAAAATGTGGAAAAGGTCTGAATACTTTCAAAATGCCACTTAGAAATGTCCCATTTTTTTGGTCCATTAAAATAACATAAAATGTATCAGAAATACAGTGTAGACAATGTTAATGTTGTAAATGACTATTGTAGCGGGAAACGTATGATTTTTTATGGAATATCTACATAGGCGTACAGAAGCCCATTATCAGCAACCATTACTCCTGTGTTCCAATGGCACGTTGCGTTAGCTAATCCAAGTTTATCATTTTAAAAGGCTAATTGATCATTAAAAAACCCTTTTGCAATTATGTTAGCACAGCTGAAAACTGTTGTCCTGATTAAAGAAGCAATAAAACTGGCCTTCTTTAGACTAGTTGAGTATCTGGAGCATCAGCATTTGTGGGTTCGATTACAGGCTCAAAATGGCCAGAAACAAAGACCTTTCTTCTGAAAGGCAGAGTTGCAAAGAAAAAGCCATACCTCAGACTGGCCAATAAGAAGAAAAGATTAAGATGGGCAAAAGAACACAGACACTGGATAGAGGAACTCTGCGTAGAAGGCCAGCATCCCGGAGTCGCCTCTTCACTGTTGACTTTGAGACTGGTGTTTTGCGGGTACTATTTAATGAAGCTGCCAGTTGAGGACTTGTGAGACGTCCGTTTCACAAACTAGACACTCTAATGTACTTGTCCTCTTGCTCAGTTGTGCAACGGGGCCTCCCACTCCTCTTTCTATTCTGGTTAGAGCCAGTTTGCTCTGTTCTGTGAAGGGAGTAGCGCACAGCGTTGTACGATATTTTCAGTTTCTTGGCAATTCCTCACAAGGAATAGCCTTCATTTCTCAAAACAAGAATAGACTGACAAGTTTCAGAAGAAAGGTCTTTGTTTCTGGCCGTTTTGAGCCTGTAATCGAACCCACAATGTATATATATTTTACACGTATTTAAACTTCATTGGGATAGGGGGCAGCACTTTCACTTTTGGAGTATTTAGTCAGCCACCAATTGTGCAAGTTCTCCCACTTAAAAAGATGAGAGAGGCCTGTACTTTTCATCATAGGTACACTTCAACTATGACAGACAAAATGAGAAAAAAAAAATGCAGAAAATCACATTGTAGGATTTTTTATGAATTTGTTTGCAAATTATGGTGGAACAGGTACAAGTCCCTACACCATGACAAGACACTATAAGTCCCTACACCATGACAAGACACTACAAGTCCTTACCCCATGACAAGACACTACGAGTCCTTACCCCATGGCAAGACACTACGAGTCCTTGCCCCATGGCAAGACACTACGAGTCCTTACCCCATGGCAAGACACTACGAGTCCTTGCCCCATGGCAAGACACTACGAGTCCTTACACCCTGCCTCCCTACAAGTTATGGGTATTGATCATATTTCCGGCCTCAATTAGAAAAGGGGACCGTCTTAAACGCGCCACTAAATACCCTGGTTTAAATGAAGATATGGATTTACAAACTACAGGCCACTAAGTACCCTGGTTTAAATGAAGATATGGATTTACAAACTACAGGCCTCTAAATACCCTGGTTTAAATGAAGATATGGATTTACCACCTTTCCTGTAGGGTCGTGATAGGTCCATTTGCTGTCATCTAGTGGACATTTTGCTCTATTGGCCTCAGCTATGTGTAGACTGTTGTCCGTGTTTGCTGTCATCTAGTGGACATTTTGCTCTATTGGCCTCAGCTATGTGTAGACTGTTGTCCGTGTTTGCTGTGTTCTAGTGGACATTCTGCTCTATTGGCCTCAGCTATGTGTAGACTGTTGTCCGTGTTTGCTGTGTTCTAGTGGACATTCTGCTCTATTGGCCTCAGCTATGTGTAGACTGTTGTCCGTGTTTGCTGTGTTCTAGTGGACATTCTGCTCTATTGGCCTCAGCTATGTGTAGACTGTTGTCCGTGTTTGCTGTGTTCTAGTGGACATTCTGCTCTATTGGCCTCAGCTATGTTTAGACTGTTGTCCGTGTTTGCTGTGTTCTAGTGGACATTCTGCTCTATTGGCCTCAGCTATGTGTAGACTGTTGTCCGTGTTTGCTGTGTTCTAGTGGACATTCTGCTCTATTGGCCTCAGCTATGTGTAGACTGTTGTCCGTGTTTGCTGTGTTCTAGTGGACATTCTGCTCTATTGGCCTCAGCTATGTGTAGACTGTTGTCCGTGTTTGCTGTGTTCTAGTGGACATTCTGCTCTATTGGCCTCAGCTATGTTTAGACTGTTGTCCGTGTTTGCTGTGTTCTAGGGTAGTATAAAATAGATGTTTCTCCTATTCTGACCACTTTGCCCAGTCATATTCAAGGTTAGAATTTCTTTCTAGGGGTTCTGATTTTTCTAGCCTTGAGATGCTATCAAAAATGCAAATCTACAGTATTTCACTTTTTAATGTGTATAGTATTGCGTACTAGGTGGTGTCCAATGAATTCTGTAACCACTCCCTCTTCAAATCAGGGCTGATTGGAAAAAGCTGTTCAAAAGAAGACATTGTATTATCATATCATTGTTTTCACTGACCAAGGCCATGCAGCCAAAACGCGTCAGAGTATTTCAACCTTGTTTCCATTGAACACGCCATACAAATAAAGGCATTTAAATTAGTTATATGAAGAGTGCCTTGGTCCTCCTTTTTTTATGACAAAGCTTTAGTTTTTATAAATATTTAGGGATAACTTATTCCTTGCCACCCATTCTGAAACTAACTGCAGCTCTTTGTTAAGTGTTGCAGTCATTTCAGTCGCTGTAATAGTTAACGTGTATAGTGTTGAGTCATCCACATACATTGACACGCTGGCTTTACTCAAAACCAGTGGCATGTCATTAGTAAAGATTGAACAAAGTAAAGGGCCTTAACAGCTGCCCTGGGGAACTCCTGATTCTACCTGGATAATGTTGGAGAGGCTTCCATTAAAGAACACCCTCTGTGCTCTGTTAGACAGGTAACTCTTTATCCACATTATAGCAGGGGGTGTAAAGCCATAACACATATGTTTTTCCAGCAGCAGACTATGATCAATAATGTCAAAAGCCGCAGTGAAGTATAACAAGACCCCACAATCTGTTCTTTCATCAATTTCTATCAGCCAATAATCAGTCATTTGTGTAAGTGCTTTCCATTGAAAGTCTGTCAATTTGTTTACTGTAAAATAGCATTGTATCTGGTCAACCACCATTTTTTCCCAAAAGTTTACTAAGGGTTGCTAACAGGCTCATTGGTTGGCTATTTGAGCCATAAATGTATCACTGCACCGTCCACGATATGCAGCAGAGATTAACAATAGTAGTCCACATGGGTCTGTACCTCCAAGGCAATATTAGTCCACATGGGTCTGTACCTCCAAGGCAATATTAGTCCACATGGGTCTGTACCTCCAAGGCAATATTAGTCCACATGGGTCTGTACCTCCAAGGCAATATTAGTCCACATGGGTCTGTACCTCCAAGGCAATATTAGTCCACATGGGTCTGTACCTCCAAGGTAATATTAGTCCACATGGGTCTGTACCTCCAAGGCAATATTAGTCCACATGGGTCTGTACCTCCAAGGTAATATTAGTCCCATATTAAACTCTGTCAGTTTAAGATATACAGTACATATCTGTTTTCTGCATGGGCTTCGTCTCAATCCACCGTGTCCTCCAACATCACCCTTCGTCCTCTGTGTTGAATGGTGACCTCAATACACCGTGTCCTCCAACAACACCTTCTGTCCTCTGTGTTGAAAGGTGACCTCAATCCACCGTGTCCTCCAACATCACCCTCTGTCCTCTGTGTTGAAAGGTGACCTCACTCCACCGTGTCCTCCAACATCACCCTCTGTCCTCTGTGTTGAAAGGTGACCTCACTCCACCGTGTCCTCCAACATCACCCTCTGTCCTCTGTGTTGAAAGGTGACCTCAATCCACCGTGTCCTCCAACATCACCCTTCGTCCTCTGTGTTGAAAGGTGACAGAACTAGAGCAGTGTTTGTCAGACCGTGAGGCATCCTGAAAATCAGTCTTCTCACGTAAACATCTGTAGCGTTCGAACGATTTGCCCCACTATAATGACCCCTCTATGGAAAGATGAAACGCTCACGAACACGATGGTGTTCTCCCAAGCGTCTTGGGACTCGTCTGAAGTCGGTACAGCCGATCTGCCAACTTCTGTCTGTAGGGTCCCAACAGTTTGGGCTACACACTAACATGACCCATCTGTGGAAAGGTGAGACTCTCAGGAACCCGTACACATTGATTGTTTTGTTCACAGGACTCACAGGACTCGTCTAAAGGTCCCCTCGTACCAGTCAAAACATGTTATGGAAGTATACATGGAGACTGTTTAGTGGAGAAAAAAAACTGAGCTGTTTCATACTGTTTGTTTCTATTCCAGCTGTTTGTTTCTATTCCAGCTGTTTGTTTCTATTCCAGCTGTTTCATACTGTTTGTTTCTATTCTAGCTGTTTCATTCGGTTTGTTTCTATTCCAGCTGTTTGTTTCTATTCCAGCTGTTTGTTTCTATTCCAGCTGTTTGGTACTGTTTGTTTCGATTCCAGCTGTTTGTTTCTATTCCAGCTGTTTGTTTCTATTCCAGCTGTTTCATACTGTTTGTTTCTATTCTAGCTGTTTCATTCGGTTTGTTTCTATTCCAGCTGTTTGTTTCTATTCCAGCTGTTTGTTTCTATTCCAGCTGTTTGTTTCTATTCCAGCTGTTTGGTACTGTTTGTTTCGATTCCAGCTGTTTGTTTCTATTCCAGCTGTTTGTTTCTATTCCAGCTGTTTGGTACTGTTTGTTTCTATTCCAGCTTTTTGTTTCTATTCCAGCTGTTTGGTACTGTTTGTTTCTATTCCCGCTGTTTGGTACTGTTTGTTTCTATTCCAGCTGTTTGGTGCTGTTTGTTTCTATTCCAGCTGTTCGGTACTGTTTGTTTCTAGTCCAGCTGTTTGGTACTGTTTGTTTCTATTCCAGCTGTTTGGTACTGTTTGTTTCTATTCCAGCTGTTTGTTTCTATTCCTGTTTTGCAGTTTTTTTGTGTTATTTTCCAGCTGTGTTGGACTGTTTGTTTCTCTTCAAGTTGGTTTTGTAGTGTCGGTTTATATTCCAGTTGATTTAGAATGTTTGTTTTTATTCCAACTGTTTTGTACTGTTTTTTTTCTATTTTATGTTAGACTGTTTGTTTCTATTCCAGTTGTTTTGGACTCATCCACGACAACAGTAACTACATCATCCACTACAGCAGTAACTACATCATCCACTACAGCAGTAACTACAACAGTAACTACATCATCCACTACAACAGTAACTACATCATCCACTACAACAGTAACTACATCATCCATGACAACAGTAACTACATCATCCACTACAACAGTAACTACATCATCCACTACAACAGTAACTACATCATCCACTACAACAGGAACTACATCATCCACTACAACAGTAACTACATCATCCACTACAACAGTAACTACATCATCCACTACAACAGTAACTACCTCATCCACTACAACAGTAACTACATCATCCACTACAACAGTAACTACATCATCCACTACAACAGTAACTACATCATCCACTTCAACAGTAACTACATCATCCAGTACAACAGTAACTACATCATCCACTACAACAGTAACTACATCATCCACGACAACAGTAACTACATCATCCACGACAGCAGTAACTACATCATCCACTACAGCAGTAACTACATCATCCACTACAACAGTAACTACATCATCCACGACAACAGTAACTACATCATCCACGACAGCAGTAACTACATCATCCACTACAGCAGTAACTACATCATCACTACAACAGTAACTACATCATCCACTACAACAGTAACTACATCATCCACTACAACAGTAACTACATCATCCACAACAACAGTAACTACATCATCTACAACAACAGTAACTACATCATCCATGACAACAGTAACTACATCATCCACTACAACAGTAACTACATCATCCACTACAACAGTAACTACATCATCCACTACATCATCCACGACAACAGTAACTACATCATCCAATACAACAGTAACTACATCATCCACTACATCAGTAACTTCATCGGTAACTACCTCATCCACTACAACAGTAACTACATCATCCACTACAACAGTAACTACATCATCCACTACAACAGTAACTACATCATCCACTTCAACAGTAACTACATCATCAAGTACAACAGTAACTACATCATCCACTACAACAGTAACTACATCATCCATGACAACAGTAACTACATCATCCACGACAGCAGTAACTACATCATCCACTACAGCAGTAACTACATCATCACTACAACAGTAACTACATCATCCACTACAACAGTAACTACATCATCCACTACAACAGTAACTACATCATCCACAACAACAGTAACTACATCATCCACAACAACAGTAACTACATCATCCATGACAACAGTAACTACATCATCCACTACATCATCCACTACAACAGTAACTACATCATCCACTACAACAGTAACTACATCATCCACTACATCATCCACAACAACAGTAACTACATCATCCACTACAACAGTAACTACATCATCCACTACATCAATAACTACATCGGTAACTACATCATCCACTACATCGGTAACTACATCATCCACTGCATAAGTAACCACATCAGTAACTACATCATCCACTACATCATCCACTACATCATCCACTACAACAGTAACCACATCATCCACTACAACAGTAACTACATCATCCACTACATCGGTAACTACATCATCCACTACATCAGTAACCACATCAGTAACTACATCATCCACTACATCAGTAACCACATCATCCGGTGTTGTGGACGTCTTCAACGGCCATGACAAGGACTTGATTATATTCAGGGCACTGTATCAGACTTCTCCTTAAAGGTAATTTATGCCTTATCTAAAATCCGCAGTGTTTACCATAAATGCGATCTCAGCAAACAGGTTGGAAATTACCTTTAAAAGGCACGTTGTCAACTGTATAGTGCACTGTGCTACAGCACGTCTTGGAATGAATTCCGGCCTAAACCACAGCAGGTTAGCTGTAGCAGCTGTACGGTAGGTTACGGTAGGCCTGTCTACTGAGGTGTCCCACAATCCCTGGCAGGTCAATAGAAGGCCAGATTGCAGGGTGAGAGGCTTAAAAATACTTCTTTAACCTTTCGCCTCCCCTTCATCTACACTGATTAAAATGGATTTAACAAGTGACATCAATCAGGGATCATAGCTTTCACCTGGATTCACCTGGTCGGTCTCTGTCATGGAAAGAGCAGGTGTTCATCATGTTTTGTATAATCAGTGTATATTTAACTTAAAACCTTCAATATTAATCTACCCTTTGTCTCTCTCTCTCTCTCCTCTCCACCTCCATCATAATGTGGACCGGTGAGAGAGTCTTTACGAGTGACATTAATAGTCGGTCTGAATTGAAGGCGTCTGTATATCACTGAGCCTTGAGTGTGGGTTCTACCCCCCCCTCATAGGTCTGAAGTGAAGGTGTCTGTGTATCACTGAGCCGTGAGTGTGGGTTCTACCCCCCCCCCCCCCCTCTTAGGTCTGAAGTGAAGGTGTCTGTGTATCACTGAGCCGTGAGTGTGGGTTCTACCCCCCCCCCCCCCTCTTAGGTCTGAAGTGAAGGCGTCTGCATATCACTGTGCCGTGAGTGTGGGTTCTACCCCCCCCCCCCCCCCCCCCCCCCTCATAGGTCTGAAGTGAAGGCGTCTGTATATCACTGAGCCGTGAGTGTGGGTTCTACCCCCACACCCCTCATATGTCTGAAGTGAAGGCGTCTGTATATCACTGTGCCGTGAGTGTGGGTTCTACCCCCCCTCATATGTCTGAAGTGAAGGCGTCTGTATATCACTGAGCCGTGAGTGTGGGTTCTACCCCCCCCCCCCTCCTCATAGGTCTGAAGTGAAGGCGTCTGTATATCACTGAGCCGTGAGTGTGGGTTCTACCCCCCCCTCATAGGTCTGAAGTGAAGGCGTCTGCATATCACTGTGCCGTAAGTGTGGGTTCTACCCCCACACCCCTCATATGTCTGAAGTGAAGGTGTCTGTATATCACTGAGCCTTGAGTGTGGGTTCTACCCCCCATCCTCGTAGTGCTGAGTGGAATGGAAAAGACCCATGACATTTTCATGTAGCAACTCCAGTCTCCATATTGGGGAATTTCTCCATATCTTCACATGCTTTAGTCCTGCTCTCTCACTCGCTCTGACACCCGTAGAAACACTCAAATGTAAATTCAACCATCATTTAAATGTACAGATCCCCAAATATATAATGTTGAAACTTTGAAATGAATGTAGTCAACACACACACACACACACACACACACACACCTGCATACACACACACACACACACACACACACACACACCTGCATACACACACACACACACACACACACACACACACACACGGTGCCTTACTTTAAAACACAAAAGAGCTTCTTAAAGCATCTTAAAAGGATAATCCACTACCAGAAAAACAACTCCTGTTGGTGGAAACGTATGTACGATCAGTGGGTATCTTCTGATTAGTCAAGTCAGATTTCTCAGACTTCTGATTGCTCAGTCTGAGAGATCTAACTTCTGATTGGTCAGTCTGAGAAATCAGGTTATTCTGTAGGAACACGTCATAGCTACAGTACATGGTTCTGGTCACTGGAGACAGCAGAAAACACACTATCACATCGCATTTCAGATTGTCAAATCAGCCAACAGATGGTATGGCCACACTTGTCATGACAACATATATATATATATATATATATATATACAGTTGAAGTCGGAAGTTAACATACCCCTTAGCCAAATACATTTAAACTCAGTTTTTTTTACAATTCCTGACATTTAATCCTTGTAAAAATTCCCTGTCTTAGGTCAGTTAGGATCACCACTTTATTTTAAGAATGTGAAATGTCAGAATAATAGTCACATTCCAAGTGGGTTAGAAGTTTACATACACTCAATTAGTATTTGGTAGCATTGACTTTAAATTGTTTAATTTCTGTCAAACGTTTCGGGGAGCCTTCCACAAGCTTCCCTCAATAAGTTGGGTGAATTTTGGCCCATTATTCCTCCTGGTGTAACTGAGTCAGGTTGGTAGGCCTCCTTGCTCGCACACGCTTTTTCAGTTCTGCCCACATATTTTCTATAGGATTGAGGTCAGGGCTTTGTGATGGCCACTCCAATACCTTGACTTTGTTGTCCTTAAGCCATTTTGCCACAAGTTTGGAAGTATGCTTGGGGTCATTGTCCATTTGGAAGACCCATTTGCGACCAAGCTTTAACTTCCTGACTGATGTTTTGAGATGTTGCTTCAATATATCCACATAATTTTCCTACCTCATGATGCCATCTATTTTGTGAAGTGCACCAGTCCCTCCTGCAGCAAAGCACCTCCACAACATGCTGCTGCCACCCTCGTGCTTCACGGTTGGGATGGTGTTCTTCGGCTTGCAAGCGTCCCCCTTTTTCCTCCAAACATAACGATGGTCATTATGGCCAAACAGTTCTATTTTTGTTTCATCAGACCAGAGGACATTTCTCCAAAAAGTACAATCTTTGTCCCCATGTGCAGTTGCAAACCGTAGTCTGGATTTTTTTATGACGGTTTTGGAGCAGTGGCTTCTTCCTTGCTGAGCAGCCTTTCAGGTCGATATAGGACTCGTTTTACTGTGGATATAGATACTCTTGTACCCGTTTCCTCCAGCATCTTCACAAGGTCCTTTGCTGTTGTTCTGGGATTTATTTACACTTTTCGCACCACAGTACGTTCATCTCTAGGAGACAGAACACATCTCCTTCCTGAGCGGTATGACAGATGCATGGTCCCAGATGCATGGTCCCGTTTATACTTGCGTACTATTGTTTGTACAGATGAACGTGGTGCCTTCAGGCGTTTGGACATTGCTCCCAAGGATGAACCAGACTTGGTCTACAATGTTTTTTTTCTGAGTTCTAAGACAGGGAATTTTTACTAGAATTAAATGTCAGGAATTGTGGAAAACTGAGTTTAAATGTATTTAGCTAAAGAGCATGTAAACTTCTGACTTCAACTGTATATATATATATATATATATATTGCTTAGATGTGCTCAATTTAATCAATGTAACAAATTATTCAACTCAGTTTCTCCATTTCGCAATGCGCCCTGTTCCCTCAGTGGGAAACGTGGGAAAGGGCCTCTGTTGCCATAGCAACGTACTCTGCACTCGCTCTGGGCAGCAGAGTTGCCAAGTTGAACTCAGATGAGACAGACTCCTAAATTGATAGTGCAGTTTGTTTAGGTGATTTTACAGCTAGCTAGCTACTTCACATGCTAATATTGACTTTGGTATAATTGTGTGTAGCCACGTTTGCTTGCTAGCTACCTACCTAGCTAACTAGCCCGCCAGCCCGAAGAGAGCAGTGCATTGTGGGGTTTTCAGTCGACTTGAGTTGCAACAGATTTCCACAATGATTTTCACATGTTGCTACCAAACCTTGTTATATTGTTTGCACATATTAGTGTAAACACTGTGTTCCAGTATGATATGTTGGATAAAAGAATAAAGACAGACAACACATGTGAAGTTCAATAGCCTTGTTCAAGCATTGTAAAAGTCCCTACATACAGGGTCATGGGGAACAGCCCAGCTAGTCGATTACCTATCAACCAGACTCTGTAACACACAGAATGAATAATACTATTCTGCAGGTGGAGATGGATACTGATGTAGCTACTGGGTGGCTGAACAAAAAGCCTGGATGAAGCACTCTTCCAGGGTAATGAACAGGTGGTCAGAGCTGTGGCCCTGTGGCTCCATCTGGTCACCCCAGCCTCCTTAGGGGCTCTGGCCAGCCTGTCTACTCACCTGGCCCTGGCCCCTGCCAACCGCCTCCTGCCTACTGAAACTTGTCCTCTGCTATCAATTATGGAGCCTCTCACTGCAGGCCAGGCAACGAAGCCTCCATCCCCTCATCTCTCCATCCTCTCATCTCTCCATCACCTCATCTCTCCATCCCCTCATCTCTCCATCACCTCATCTCTCCATCACCTCATCTCTCCATCCCCTCATCTCTCCATCCTCTCATCTCTCCATCCTCTCATCTCTCCATCCTCTCATCTCTCCATCCTCTCATCTCTCCATCCTCTCATCTCTCCATCCTCTCATCTCTCCATCCCCTCATCTCTCCATCCCCTCATCTCTCCATCCTCTCATCTCTCCATCACCTCATCTCTCCATCCTCTCATCTCTCCATCCCCTCATCTCTCCATCCTCTCATCTCTCCATCCTCTCATCTCTCCATCCCCTCATCTCTCCATCCTCTCATCTCTCCATCCTCTCATCTCTCCATTCCCTCATCTCTCCATTCCCTCATCTCTCCATCCCCTCATCTCTCCATCCTCTCATCTCGCATCTCTCCATCCTCTCATCTCTCATCTCTCCATCCTCTCATCTCTCCATCCTCTCATCACTCCATCCCCTCATCTCTCCATTCCCTCATCTCTCCATCCCCTCATCTCTCCATCCTCTCATCTCTCCATCCCCTCATCTCTCCATCCTCTCATCTCTCCATCACTCCTCTTGGCAGGAGGGACACCTGCAGTGTTTGTCACCTCTCCTGTTTGCATCTGGGAACGGACAGGATTGTGGGGGATCGACCATCTGCTGTCACCTCTCCTGTTTGCATCTGGGAACGGACAGCATTGTGGGGGATCGACCATCTGCTGTCACCTCTCCTCGTGACAAAGGGCAGTGGAATGAACATGATGCATTATGGTCCCGTACACACAGCCTGTACAACAGAAGGACAATGGCAGTGATACAGCAGGTTGCCCGTGCAAAAAGAATTGCACAAAAGTGGTTGAGACACTACAGAATGGTTGTGTAATTAAAATATATATATATATATATATATATATATATATTGTGTGATATGTTTCATACAACTCAGTAACACACCAAGTAAGCAATATAGCCTAATGTTGCATATTCACCGTTAGGAATACATCTGTCAAATACGCAGTAGGCTATCGTGAGCTGAGTGAGAAATCTGACCTCATATTCATTTATCATGACTGTGATTGACAGGCTGTGAACGTGTACCTTAGCACAGGTCTCATGCCTGGCGTTGGAGCTTGCCCAGTGTGTGTCGGTCGGAGGCAGCAGTGGACACCAGGTAGCAGCATCTGGGCTGTTTTTTTTTTCTAGAACCCACAGTGCCTACGGCGTCCAAGCTCTAGTGGTCAAAACACCTGTCCCTGATGCACACACACACACACACACACATACGCACGTGCGCCACCGGTGTGAAGTGGCTAGCTAGTTAGCGGTGAGCTCTAATACTGTTTCAATCGTTGGCGTCCCTCGCTCTGAGACCTGGAAGTAGTAGTTTCATTTGCAGCAAGGACAGCAGCTTATGTGGAACGTTAAAGGTAACGATGCTTCGAGGGTGACTGTTGTCGGTATGTTTAGAGGGTCCCTGGTTCGAGCCCAGGTTGGGGCAAGGAGAGGGACAAAAGCAATACCTGTTACACACACACCAGGCTGGAGGGAGAATGTCCTTGAGGAATGTGTTGGTTAATATTGTTAATATCATCTCTCTCTCTCACCTGCTTGTCGAAACATCTCGTTAAGGTCAGGCACTGATGTTGGGTGATTAGGCCTGGCTCGCAGTCGGCGTTCCAATTCATCCCAAAGGTGTTCAATAAGGTTAAGGTCAGGGTTATGTGCAGGCCAGTCAAGTTCTTCCACACCGATCTCCACAAACCATTTCCGTATGGACCTCGCATTGTGCACGGAGGCATTGTCATGCTGTAACAGGAAAGGGCCTTCACCAAACTGTTGACACAACGTTGGAAGCACAGAATCGTCCAGAATGTCATTGTATGCTGTAGCGTTAAGATTTCCCTTCACTGGAACTAAGAGGCCCGAACCATGAAAAACAGACCCAGACAATTATTCCTCCTCCACCAAACTTTACAGTTGCCACTATGCATTCGGGCAGGTAACGTTCTCCTGGCATCCCTAAGGAGGTCGCCTTTCCATTGCTCCAGTCCAATGGCGGTGAGTTTTTACACTAGTCGCCCCCGACGCTTGGCATTGTGCATGGTGAGCTTAGGCTTGTGTGAGGCTGCTTGGCCATGGAAACCCATTTGATGAAGCTCCTGACGAACAGTTATTGTGCTGACGTTGCTTCCAGAGGCAGTTTGGAACTCGGTAGCTTGGCTGTTGCTCCAAGACGTGTCCACTTCACAATAACAGCATGTACAGTTGACCGGGGAAGCTCTAGCAGGGCGGAAACTAGACGAACTGACTTGTTGGAAAGGTGGCATTATATGACGGTGCCACGTTGAAAGTCACTGAGCTCTTCACTAAGGCCATTCTACTGCAAATGTTTGTCTATGGAGATTGCATGGCGGTGTGCTCAATTTTATTGAGGTGTGGCTGTAATGGCTGAATCCACTCATTTGAAGGGGTGTCATTATACAACCAAACCCTACCCTGGGAGGCAATCGAGATGGTCCTCGTTCTCTCTGCTCATGAGATATACAGTAGACCAGGGACCCTAACCCTAACACCACAGTACAGTACCTAACCCTAACACCACAGTACAGTACCTAACCCTAACCCTACAGTACCTAACCCTAACACCACAGTACAGTACCTAACCCTAACACCACACAGTACAGTACCTAACCCTAACACTACAGTACCTAACACAGTACAGTACCTAACCTTAACACCACAGTACACAGTACAGTATCTAACCCAACTGAAAAAACATCTAAGGAAAATTCTATTGGACTATTTTCTAAAGGTTGTTCATGCTCTTACCACCTAACACATCTAACACCACAGTTTCCATGCAACTTATTCACTCAGAAGTAAGACATTTATTCCTGAACAGAAAATGTGCAGGAACACCATTCCCCAGCAAGAGGTCCACACCCCCCAAAGTCATTACAGGAGAAAACACAGACACTTTTCCAAGACGACTCAAAGATTAAAGCATATTTTTCCTTTGAAGTTTCTCTTCAGCTCTGTTCTGTTCTTTCTTTAACAACATGGTTGTGATGGACCCACGAAGGGCATGTCTCTCCCTCAGAGACCAAGGCCTAGCCGTGTCACTGGACGCTGTCCAACCAGAGATACTGAGGACCAGGACCAGGTCATTATAAAGGACTAGGACCAGGTCATTATATAGGACTAGGTCATTATATACGACTAGGATCAGGTCATTATATAGGACTAGGACCAGGTCATTATATAGGACCAGGACCAGGTCATTATATAGGACTAGGACCAGTTCATTATATAGGACTAGGACCCGGTCATTATATAGGACCAGGCCATTATATAGGACTAGGACCAGGTCATTATATAGGACCAGGTCATTATATAGGACTAGGACCAGGTCATTATATAGGACTAGGACCAGGTCATTATATAGGACTAGGACCAGGTCATTATATAGGACCAGGACCAGGTCATTATATAGGAATAGGACCAGGTCATTATATAGGAATAGGACCAGGTCATTATATAGGACTAGGACCAGGTCATTATATAGGACCAGGACCAGGTCATTATATAGGACCAGGTCATTATATAGGACTAGGAACAGGTCATTATATAGGACTAGGACCAGGTCATTATATAGGAAAAGGACCAGGTCATTATATAGGACTAGGACCAGGTCATTATATAGGACTAGGTCATTATATAGAACCAGGACAAGGTAATTATATAGGACTAGGACCAGGTCATTATATAGGACTAGGACCAGGTCATTATATAGGAGTAGGACCAGGTCATTATTTGGGCCAGGTCATTATATAGGAATAGGGCCAGGTCATTATATAGGACCAGGACCAGGTTATTATATAAGACCAGGTCATTATATAGAACCAGGACCAGGTCAATATATAGGACTAGGACCAGGTCATTATATAGGACTAGGACCAGGTCATTATATAGGACCAGGACCAGGTCATTATATAGGACTAGGACCAGGTCATTAGATAGGACTAGGACCAGGTCATTATATAGGACCAGGACCAGGTCATTATATAGGACCAGGACCAGGTCATTAAATAGGACTAGGACCATGTCATTATATAGGACCAGGACCAGGTCATTATATAGGACTAGGACCAGGTCATTATATAGGACTAGGACCAGGTCATTATATAGGACTAGGACCCGGTCATTATATAGGACCAGGCCATTATATAGGACTAGGACCAGGTCATTATATAGGACCAGGTCATTATATAGGACTAGGTCATTATATAGAACCAGGACCAGGTCATTATATAGGACCAGGACCAGGTCATTATATAGGACCAGGACCAGGTCATTATATAGGACCAGGTCATTATATAGGACTAGGACCAGGTCATTATATAGGACTAGGACCAGGTCATTATATAGGACTAGGACCAGGTCATTATATAGGACTAGGACCAGGTCATTATATAGGACCAGGACCAGGTCATTATATAGGACTAGGACCAGGTCATTATATAGGACTATGACCAGGTCCTTATATAGGACTAGGTCATTATATAGGACCAGGACCAGGTCATTATATAGGAATAGGACCAGGTCATTATATAGGACTAGGACCAGGTCATTATATAGGACCAGGACCAGGTCATTATATAGGAATAGGACCAGTTCATTATATAGGACTAGGACCCGGTCATTATATAGGACCAGGCCATTATATAGGACCAGGACCAGGTCATTATATAGGACCAGGTCATTATATAGAACTAGGACCAGGTCATTATATAGGACCAGGACCAGGTCATTATATAGGAATAGGACCAGGTCATTATATAAGACTAGGACCAGGTCATTATATAGGACCAGGACCAGGTCATTATATAGGACCAGGTCATTATATAGGACTAGGACCAGGTCATTATATAGGACTAGGTCATTATATAGAACCAGGACCAGGTAATTATATAGGACTAGGACCAGGTCATTATATAGGACTAGGACCAGGTCATTATATAGGAGTAGGACCAGGTCATTATTTGGGCCAGGTCATTATATAGGAATAGGGCCAGGTCATTATATAGGACCAGGACCAGGTCAATATATAGGACTAGGACCAGGTTATTATATAGGACTAGGACCAGGTCATTATATAGGACTAGGACCAGGTCATTATATAGGACTAGGACCAGGTCATTATATAGGACTAGGACCAGGTCATTATATAGGACCAGGACCAGGTCATTATATAGGACTAGGACCAGGTCATTAGATAGGACTAGGACCAGGTCATTATATAGGACCAGGACCAGGTCATTATATAGGACCAGGACCAGGTCATTAAATAGGACTAGGACCATGTCATTATATAGGACCAGGACCAGGTCATTATATAGGACTAGTACCAGGTCATTATATAGGACTAGGACCAGGTCATTATATAGGACTAGGACCAGGTCATTATATAGGACCAGGTCATTATATAGGACTAGGACCAGGTCATTATATAGGACCAGGACCAGGTCATTATATAGGACTAGGACCAGGTCATTATATAGGACCAGGTCATTATATAGGACTAGGACCAGGTTATTATATAGGACTAGGACCAGGTCATTATATAGGACCAGGTCATTATATAGGACTAGGACCAGGTCATTATATAGGACCAGGTCATTATATAGGACTAGGACCAGGTCATTATATAGGACTAGGACCAGGTCATTATATAGGACCAGGCCATTATATAGGATTAGGACCAGGTCATTATATAGGACTAGGACCAGGTCATTATATAGGACCAGGACATTATATAGAACTAGGACCAGGTCATTATATAGGACCAGGTCATTATATAGGACTAGGACCAGGTCATTATATAGGACTAGGACCAGGTCATTATATAGGACCAGGACATTATATAGAACTAGGACCAGGTCATTATATAGGACTAGGTCATTATATAAGGAACCGGGTGCCATGTAGGAGACCCCATGGGTCTGTGATGGGGCTGCTTCCCAATAACATCAAACACCTCTGTGTTTACTGTTGTTATTCCACATTCTCGTTGGTGTAATATACTGAACAACCATTTTAATGCAACATGCAACAATTTTAAATATTTACAGTTCATATTTTAAAAAAATATATATGTATTCTTCATTTACCTAGGCAAGTCTTATTTACAATGACCCCGGACGACATTGGGCACCGCCCGTTGGGATTCCCAATCACAGCCGGGTGTGATACAGCCTGGATTCTCTAGCACTGAGATGCAGTGCCTTATACCAATATCTGGTGTGATCAGAAAACCAGTCAGTATCTGGTGTGATCAGAAAACCAGTCAGTATCTGGTGTGATCAGAAAACCAGTCAGTATCTGGTGTTGATCAGAAAACCAGTCAGTATCTGGTGTGATCAGAAAACCAGTCAGTATCTGGTGTGATCAGAAAACCAGTCAGTATCTGGTGTTGATCAGAAAACCAGTCAGTATCTGGTGTGACCACCATTTGCCTCACGCAGCACGACACGTCTCCTTCTCATAGAGTTGATCAGGCTGTTAATTGTGGTCTGTGGAATGTTGTTCCTCTCCTCTTCTGTGTGAAGTTGCTGTATATTGGCGGGAACTGGAACATGTGGTTGTACACGTCAATCCAGAGCATCCCAAACATGCTCACCGGGTGACATGTTTGGTGAGTATGCAGGCCGTGGAAGAACTGGGACATTTTCAGCTTCCAGGAATGGTGTACAGGTCCTTGAGACATGGGGGCTGTGCATTCTCATGGTGAAACATGAGGTGATGGCGGCAGATGAATGGCACCACAATGGGCCTAAGGATCTCATCACGGTGTCTTTGTACATTCAAATTGCCTTCGATAAAATGCAATTGTGTTCGTTGTTGGCAGCTTATACCTGATTATGGAAAAAGTACCCAATTTTCATACTTGAGTAAACGTAAAGATACCTTCATAGAAAATGACAAAAGTGAAAGTCACCCAGTAAATAACAAAGTAAATGTAGAATTGTTTTCAAATTCCTTACATTAAGAAAACCAGACTGCACCATTTTCTTGTTGTTTTTAGCCAGGGACACACTTCAACACTCAGACATAATTTACAAACTATGCATCTGTGTTTAGTGAGTCCTCCAGATCAGAGGCAGTAGGGATGACCAGGGATGTTCTCGGTTTTAGTGAGTCCTCCAGATCAGAGGCAGTAGGGATGACCAGGGATGTTCTCTGTTTAGTGAGTCCTCCAGATCAGAGGCAGTAGGGATGACCAGGGATGTTCTCTGTTTAGTGAGTCATTCAGATCAGAAGCAGTAGGGATGACCAGGGATGTTCTCTGTTTAGTGAGTCCTCCAGATCAGAGGCAGTAGAGATGACCAGGGATGTTCTCTGTTTAGTGAGTCCTCCAGATCAGAGGCAGTAGGGATGACCAGGGATGTTCTCTGTTTAGTGAGTCCTCCAGATCAGAGGCAGTAGGGATGACCAGGGATTAGTGAGTCCTCCAGATCAGAGGCAGTAGGGATGACCAGGGATGTTCTCTGTTTAGTGAGTCATTCAGATCAGAAGCAGTAGGGATGACCAGGGATGTTCTCTGTTTAGTGAGTCCTCCAGATCAGAGGCAGTAGAGATGACCAGGGATGTTCTCTGTTTAGTGAGTCCTCCAGATCAGAGGCAGTAGGGATGACCAGGGATGTTCTCTGTTTAGTGAGTCCTCCAGATCAGAGGCAGTAGGGATGACCAGGGATTAGTGAGTCCTCCAGATCAGAGGCAGTAGGGATGACCAGGGATGTTCTCTGTTTAGTGAGTCCTCCAGATCAGAGGCAGTAGGGATGACCAGGGATGTTCTCTGTTTAGTGAGTCCTCCAGATCAGAGGCAGTAGGGATGACCAGGGATGTTCTCTGTTTAGTGAGTCCTCCAGATCAGAGACAGTAGAGATGACCAGGGATGTTCTCTGTTTAGTGAGTCCTCCAGATCAGAGGCAGTAGGGATGACCAGGGATGTTCTCTGTTTAGTGAGTCCTCCAGATCAGAGGCAGTAGGGATGACCAGGGATGTTCTCTGTTTAGTGAGTCCTCCAGATCAGAGGCAGTAGGGATGACCAGGGATTAGTGAGTCCTCCAGATCAGAGGCAGTAGGGATGACCAGGGATGTTCTCTGTTTAGTGAGTCCTCCAGATCAGAGGCAGTAGGGATGACCAGGGATGTTCTCTGTTTAGTGAGTCATTCAGATCAGAGGCAGTAGGGATGACCAGGGATGTTCTCTGTTTAGTGAGTCCTCCAGATCAGAGGCAGTAGAGATGACCAGGGATGTTCTCTGTTTAGTGAGTCCTCCAGATCAGAGGCAGTAGGGATGACCAGGGATGTTCTCTGTTTAGTGAGTCCTCCAGATCAGAGGCAGTAGGGATGACCAGGGATGTTCTCTGTTTAGTGAGTCCTCCAGATCAGAGACAGTAGAGATGACCAGGGATGTTCTCTGTTTAGTGAGTCCTCCAGATCAGAGGCAGTAGGGATGACCAGGGATGTTCTCTGTTTAGTGAGTCCTCCAGATCAGATGCAGTAGGGATGACCAGGGATGTTCTCTGTTTAGTGAGTCCTCCAGATCAGAGGCAGTAGGGATGACCAGGGATTAGTGAGTCCTCCAGATCAGATGACCAGGGATGTTCTCTGTTTAGTGAGTCCTCCAGATCAGAGGCAGTAGGGATGACCAGGGATTAGTGAGTCCTCCAGATCAGAGGCAGTAGGGATGACCAGGGATGTTCTCTGTTTAGTGAGTCCTCCAGATCAGAGGCAGTAGGGATGACCAGGGATGTTCTCTGTTTAGTGAGTCATTCAGATCAGAAGCAGTAGGGATGACCAGGGATGTTCTCTGTTTAGTGAGTCCTCCAGATCAGAGGCAGTAGAGATGACCAGGGATGTTCTCTGTTTAGTGAGTCCTCCAGATCAGAGGCAGTAGGGATGACCAGGGATGTTCTCTGTTTAGTGAGTCCTCCAGATCAGAGGCAGTAGGGATGACCAGGGATTAGTGAGTCCTCCAGATCAGAGGCAGTAGGGATGACCAGGGATGTTCTCTGTTTAGTGAGTCATTCAGATCAGAAGCAGTAGGGATGACCAGGGATGTTCTCTGTTTAGTGAGTCATTCAGATCAGAAGCAGTAGGGATGACCAGGGATGTTCTCTGTTTAGTGAGTCCTCCAGATCAGAGGCAGTAGGGATGACCAGGGATTAGTGAGTCCTCCAGATCAGAGGCAGTAGGGATGACCAGGGATGTTCTCTGTTTAGTGAGTCATTCAGATCAGAAGCAGTAGGGATGACCAGGGATGTTCTCTGTTTAGTGAGTCCTCCAGATCAGAGGCAGTAGAGATGACCAGGGATGTTCTCTGTTTAGTGAGTCCTCCAGATCAGAGGCAGTAGGGATGACCAGGGATGTTCTCTGTTTAGTGAGTCCTCCAGATCAGAGGCAGTAGGGATGACCAGGGATTAGTGAGTCCTCCAGATCAGAGGCAGTAGGGATGACCAGGGATGTTCTCTTTTTAGTGAGTCCTCCAGATCAGAGGCAGTAGGGATGACCAGGGATGTTCTCTGTTTAGTGAGTCCTCCAGATCAGAGGCAGTAGGGATGACCAGGGATGTTCTCTGTTTAGTGAGTCCTCCAGATCAGAGGCAGTAGGGATGACCAGGGATGTTCTCTTGATAAGTGCGTAAATTGGACCATTTAAAAGCATTTAAAATGTAACAAGTACTTTTGGGTGTCAGGGAAAATGTATGGAGTAAAAAGTATATTTTCTTTAGGATTGTAGTTTAGTAAAAGTAGTCAAACATATAAATAGTAAAGTACAGATACCCCAAAAAACGAATTAAGTAGTACTTTAAAGTATTTTTACTGAAGTACTTTACACCACTGTCCATACCATAACCCCACCGCCAACAGGCACTCTCTTCACAGCGGTGACATCATCAAACCACTCACCCACACGACGAAATGCACGTGATCTGCAGTTGTGATGCCGGTTGGACGTCATTCCAAATTCTCTAAAACGACTTTAGAGGCAGCTTATGGTGGAGAAAATCTGGCAAAAGCTCTGGTGGATATTCCTGCAGTCAGCATGCCAATTACACGCTCCCTCAAAAATTGAGACATCTGTGCCATTGTGTTATGTGACAAAACTGCACATTTTAGAGGATACTTTTATTGTCCTCAGAACAAGGTTCACCTGTGTAATGATCATGCTGTTTAATCAGCTTATTGATATGCCATACCTGTCAGGTGGATGGATTATATTGGCAAAGGAGCAATGCTCACTAACAGGGATGTAAACTAATTTGTGCACAACTTTGGAGAGAAATAAGCTTTTAGTGCAAATGGGACATTTCTGGGCTCTTTTATTTAGATGAGTGACTGATCGTACAGATGTCTGATAGATGGAGTGACTGATCGTCCAGATGTCTGATAGATGGAGTGACTGATCGTCCAGATGTCTGATAGATAGAGTGACTGATCGTCCAGATGTCTGATAGATGGAGTGACTGATCGTCCAGATGTCTCTATTGTACGTATTCTCTGATAGATTAAAGATTGATGCCTTTCTCATATCGGTCACACTTATTAACTAGAATAGTCAGTCATCTGTTGAGCCTGATCTGCTATTTAGATTTCAGGAATGACAATGTCTAGTTTCGCCTCGTGTAGCCTACTAGCATTCTCACTTTGCATATTTAAAATCACTCTATCTCCAAACATCTGAATTCCTGTCGAGTAGCGAGCGTCTTCCTCAGAGAAATATACTGCCCCCTACTGTCCACCGGCAGGTAAAGCGATGTAATAAAAAATACACAGGATTGATAGCACAGCTGTCACACTGACAGACAATGCCCTGATACTTTGCCAACAGCTGGATACGGAATCTGTCATACAGCGTGATACAATAGATTCCATGTGTGTTCCAAACGGTTACCTGTTCCCTATATAGTGCACTACTTTTGACCAAAGACAAGTGCACTATATAGGAATTAGGGTGCCATTTGGGACGCGTGAATAGATTCCAGTGATTGGTGTGTGTGTGTGTGCATTGTGCTGGAAGTCTGACAGACAGAGACAGTCGGTCAGTAACTCAGCAGCTGGTATTGACTGGCTGTTGTTCTCCCTCGCTCAGGGCACAAGACTCTAATACAGAGAGGAGCACCAATCAATGATACTCATTTTAATAGCTCTCCTTTGTTTGACAAGTAGAGAACTGAACATTTCAAGTGACTTGGGGAACTCGAGTCAACTCAAGTCGTGTTCAGAGGTGATAGAAAATCAGATTTTTCACAGGACGGGTAAACTTTCAGTGACTAATTTCTGTGAAGTATACTAATAAATAATGTTATTTAATAGAAACATTTGAATTGTGTTCTTGCTGTTTGCTATAAAAAAGAAACAATAAAAACATATTATTTTAAATGATGGGCGCAGGCTGAACAGCAAGACATACAGACCAGCCTGTATCTAAAACATCAGCCGAAACCCAGCGCCTAAACCCAGCCTAAACCCAGCCCCTAAACCCAGCCCCTAAACCCAGCCCCTAAACCCAGCACCTAAACCCAGCCCCTAAACCCAGCCCCTAAACCCAGCCCCTAAACACAGCCCCTAAACCCAGTCCCTAAACCCAGCCGAAACCCAGCCCCTAAACCCAGCCGAAACTCAGCCCCTAAACCCAGCCGAAACCCAGCCCCTAAACCCAGCCAAAACCCAGCACCTAAACCCAGCCCCTAAACCCAGCCGAAACACAGCACCTAAACCCAGCCCCTAAACCCAGCCGAAACCCAGCCCCTAAACCCTGCACCTATACCGTTGACAGAGCAAAAACCAAGACATGAGGTTGAAGGAATTGTCCGTAGAGCTCCGAGACAGGGTTGTTTCGAGGCACAGATCTGGGAAAGTGTACCAAAACATTTCTGCAGCATTGAAGGTCCCCAAGAACACAGTGGCCTCCATCATTCTTAAAAGGAAGATTTATGGAACCACCATGACTCTAGCTAGGCTAGAGCTGCCGCTTTCAAGGAGCGGGACTCTAACCCAGACGGTTATAAGAAATCCCGCTATGCCCTCAGACGAACCATCAAACAGGCAAAGCGTCAATACAGGACTAAGATTGAATCCTACTACACCGGCTCTGATGCTCGTGGGATGTGGCAGGGATTGAAAAACTACAACGGACTACAAAGGGAAACCCAGCCGTGAGCTGCCCAGTGATGCGAGCCTACCAGACCGGCTACATGGCTTTTATGTTCGCTTTGAGGCAAAACAAAATCAAATAAAAATCAAATCAAATTTTATTTGTCACATACACATGGTTAGCAGATGTTAATGCGAGTGTAGAGAAATGCTTGTGCTTCTAGTTCCGACAATGCAGTAATAACCAACGAGTAATCTAACTACCAATTACAAAACTACTACATTATACACACAAGTGTAAAGGGATAAAGAATATGTACATAAAGATATATGAATGAGTGATGGTACAGAGCGGCATAGGCAAGATGCAGTAGATGGTATCGAGTACAGTATATACATACGAGATGAGTATGTAAACAAAGTGGCATAGTTTAAAGTGGCTAGTGATACATGTATTACATAAAGATGCAGTAGGTGATATAGAGTACAGTATATACGTATACATATGAGATGAATAATGTAGGGTATGTAAACATTATATTAAGTAGCATTGTTTAAAGTGGCTAGTGATATATTTTACATCAATTCCCATTATTAAAGTGGCTGGAGTTGAGTCAGTGTGTTGGCAGCAGCCACTCAATGTTAGTGGTGGCTGTTTAACAGTCTGATGGCCTTGAGATAGAAGCTGTTTTTCAGTCTCTCGGTCCCAGCTTTGATGCACCTGTACTGACCTCGTCTTCTGGATGATAGCGGGGTGAACAGGCTGTGACTCGGGTGGTTGTTGTCCTTGATGATCTTTATGGCCTTCCTGTGACATCGGGTGGTGTAGGTGTCCTGGAGGGCAGGTAGTTTGCCCCCGGTGATGCGTTGTGCAGACCTCACTACTCTGGAGAGCCTTACGGTTGTGGGTGTTCCCTCTGCTGTTTCCTAAAGTCCACAATCATCTCCTTAGTTTTGTTGACGTTGAGTGTGAGGTAATTTTCCTGACACCAGACTCCGAGGGCCCTCACCTCCTCCCTGTAGGCCGTCTCGTCGTTGTTGGTAATCAAGCCTACCACTGTTGTGTCGTCCGCAAACTTGATGATTGAGTTGGAGGGGTGCGTGGCCACGAAGTCATGGGTGAACATGGAGTACAGGAGAGGGCTCAGAACGCACCCTTGTGGGGCCCCAGTGTTGAGGATCAGCGGGGTGGAGATGTTACCTACCCTCACCACCTGGGGGCGGCCCGTCAGGAAGTCCAGTACCCAGTTGCACAGGGCGGGGTCGAGACCCAGGGTCTCGAGCTTGATGACGAGTTTGGAGGGTACTAGGGTCTAGGGTGGGTCTAGGGTGTCAGGTAGGGTGGAGGTGATATGGTCCTTGACTAGTCTCTCAAAGCACTTCATGATGATGGAAGTGAGTGCTACGGGGCGGTAGTCGTTTAGCTCAGTTACCTTAGCTTTCTTGGTAACAGGAACAATGGTGGCCCTCTTGAAGCATGTGGGAACAGCAGACTGGGATAAGGATTGATTGAATATGTCCGTAAACACACCAGCCAGCTGGTCTGCGCATGCTCTGAGGGCGCGACTGGGGATGCCGTCTGGGCCTGCAGCCTTGCGAGGGTTAACACGTTCAAATGTTTTACTCACCTTGGCTGCAGTGAAGGAGAGTCCGCATGTTTTGGTTGCAGGCTGTGTCAGTGGCACTGTTTTGTCCTCAAAGCGGGCAAAAAAGTTATTTAGTCTGCCTGGGAGCAAGACATCCTGGTCCGTGACGGGGCTGGTTTTCTTTTTGTAATCCGTGATTGACTGTAGACCCTGCCACATACCTCTTGTGTCTGAGCTGTTGAACTGCGATTCTACTTTGTCTCTATACTGACGCTTAGCTTGTTTGATTGCCTTGCGGATGAAATAGCTAAACTGTTTGTATTCGGTCATGTTTCCAGTCACCTTGCCCTGATTAAAAGCAGTGGTTTGCGCTTTCAATTTCACGCGAATGCTGCCATCAATCCACGGTTTCTGGTTTGGGAATGTTTTAATCGTTGCTATGGGAACGACATCTTCAATGCACGTTCTAATGAACTCGCTCACCGAATCAGCGTATTCGTCAATGTAGTTGTTTGACGCAATACGAAACATATCCCAGTCCACGTGATGGAAGCAGTCTTGGAGTGTGGAATCAGATTGGTCGGACCAGCATTGAACAGACCTCAGCGCGGGAGCTTCTTGTTTTAGCTTCTGTCTGTAGGCAGGGAGCAACAAAATGGAGTCGTGGTCAGCTTTTCCGAAAGGAGGGCGGGGGAGGGCCTTATATGCGTCGCGGAAGTTAGAATAGCAATGATCCAAGGTTTTACCAGCCCTGGTTGCGCAATCGATATGCTGATACAATTTAAGGAGTCTTGTTTTCAGATTAGCCTTGTTAAAATCCCCAGCTACAATGAATGCAGCCTCCGGATAAATGGATTCCAGTTTGCAAAGAGTCAAATAAAGTTCGTTCAGAGCCATCGATGTGTCTGCTTGGGGGGGGATATATACGGCTGTGATTATAATCTAAGAGAATTCCCTTGGTAGATAATGCGGTCTACATTTGATTGTGAGGAATTCTAAATCAGGTGAACAGAAGGATTTGAGTTCCTGTATGTTGTTGTGACCACACCACGTCTCGTTAACCATAAAGCATACGCCCCCGCCCCTCTTCTTACCAGAAAGATGTTTGTTTCTGTCGGCGCGATGCGTGGAGAAACCAGCTGGCTGCACCGACTCCGATAGTCTCTCGAGTGAGCCATGTTTCCGTGAAGCAAAGAACGTTACAGTCTCTGATGTCCCTCTGGAATGCTACTCTTGCTCGGATTTCATCAACCTTGCTGTCAAGAGACTGGACATTGGCGAGAAGTATGCTGGGGAGTGGTGCACGATGTACCAGTCTGACCAGAAGACCGCTTCGTTTCCCTCTTTTACGAAGTCGTTGTTTTGGGTCGCCGGCTGGGATCCATTCCGTTGTCCTGGGTGAAAGGCAGAACACAGGATCCGCTTTGCGAAAGTCATATTCTTGGTCGTACTGATGGTGAGTTGACGCTGCTCTTATATTCAGTAGTTCTTCTCGACTGTATGTAATGAAACCTAAGATGACCTGGGGTACCAATGTAAGAAATAACACGTAAAACAACCAAAAACTGCATAGTTTCCTAGGAACGCGAAGCGAGGCGGCCAACTCTGTCGGCGCCGGATGTATGTCCTGAAGCATGCATGAGAGCACCAGCTGTTCCGGACGACTGTGTGATTACGCTCTCTGTAGCCGATGTGTATTATATCACAGCACCAATACATTATAATGTATGAACAGCACGAGGCAGCCAAACACCATGAGGCAGCCTAACAACACGAGACAGCCTAACAACACGAGGCAGCCTAACAACACGAGGCAGCCTAACAACACGAGGCAGCCAAACACCACGAGGCAGCCAATCACCACGAGGCAGCCAAACACCACAAGGCAGCCAAACACCACGAGGCAGCCAAACACCACGAGGCAGCCTAACAACACGAGGCAGCCTAACAACACGAGGCAGCCTAACAACACGAGGCAGCCTAACAACACGAGGCAGCCTAACAACACGAGGCATCCTAACAACACGAGGCGTCCCAACACCACGAGGCGTCCCAACAACACGAGGCAGCCAGACAAAACGAGGCAGCCAGACAAAACGAGGCATCCTGACAACATTGAGGCAGCCCAACAACATGAGGCAGCCAGACAAAACGAGGCAGCCAGACAAAACGAGGCATCCTGACAACATTGAGGCAGCCCAACAACATGAGGCAGCCAGACAAAACGAGGCAGCCCAACAACATGAGGCAGCCTGACAAAACAACAAATATTCTCACTATATTCCCTCCCGGTAGACTAGATCAGACTGTCTGATAAACATATGAACAGCGTGCCTGTCTCCCTCACTCTCTCACAAACACACTAGCAGGGCTGTGTATCTATCTGAACAAAGTGATCCTATTGTGAAGAAGTGGAGGAAGACTGAGACCCTATAGAACCTTATGGGCCCCGGTCAAAAGGAGTGTACTATATAGGGCATAGGGTGCCATTAAAGAGGCAGACGAACAGTGGTCTGACACCAGACACAGCCCCAGGCCTCTCTGTGCTGCTGCAGGACCCAACATCTGCTGCCTGGTCTGGGATAATGCAAAATGTTCATCTCTCATGCCCTTTCTACACAAACACACACAATAATCTCTCATGTCCTTTCTCCTGAGGACAGGGCCATGCCAGAGCAGTGACCTGCCTCTAACTCTCCCAGGAAGACATCAGATGGTACACGCACACGCGTGTGCACACAAACACACGCGCATGCACACACACTCACACTCCAGCGTGCCCTGGTTTGGTTGTGACTTGGGGGTAGAAAGAGAAAAGAAACACACATTAAAACAGGTGTGGTCTCCACAATGCCAGTGTTGATGGTTCATTATGGACACTCAGGTGTGGTCTCCACAATGCCAGTGTTGATGGTATATTATGGACACTCAGGTGTGGTCTCCACAATGCCAGTGTTGATGGTACATTATGGACACTCAGGTGTGGTCTCCACAATGCCAGTGTTGATGGTATATTATGGACACTCAGGTGTGGTCTCCACAATGCCAGTGTTGATGGTACATTGTGGACACTCAGGTGTGGTCTCCACAATGCCAGTGTTGATGGTATATTATGGACACTCAGGTGTGGTCTCCACAATGCCAGTGTTGATGGTACATTGTGGACACTCAGGTGTGGTCTCCACAATGCCAGTGTTGATGGTATATTATGGACACTCAGGTGTGGTCTCCACAATGCCAGTGTTGATGGTACATTATGGACACTCAGGTGTGGTCTCCACAATGCCAGTGTTGATGGTACATTATGGACACTCAGGTGTAAGTTACATTTGATACATATAGTACAGCGAGTGCAGGGTCCCGTAATGTAATGTCTGCCTGTCCGTTCGGGGCCTTAGTAAAAGCCATTAAATATGACTGCGACCCTGTATGACAACAACCCTAGTTCCTCTGTCAAGGTCGTCTCTCAGGACATCCTCTCTGTTCCTCTGTCGAGGCTGTCTCTATCGGGACATCCTCTCTGTTCCTCTGTCAAGGATGTCTCTCTCGGGACATCCTCTCTGTTCTTCTGTCAAAGCTGTCTCTCTCAGGACATCCTCTCTTTTCCTCTGTCAAGGCCGTCTCTCAGGACATCCTCTCTGTCCCTCTCTGTCAAGGCTGTCTCTCTTCTAAGTGCACTTTCCCTCCCAACCAGACTAGTGCTTTGGAATTGATTGAAACGAAATGTCACAAATATGCCCTGTAGCTCCGAGCTACGAGCCGTCCTTCCGTGCACGGCCTTAATTATTCATCAATTAGTTGTCTTTATTTATTTATTTTTGCAGAGATGTATGGTTCCCCTGCTCTAAATCAGTCCAAAGTCATTCATTTCTGGGTTTGCAATTAAACCTTATGCATAATTCATGAGCCAGACCCAACTCTTGTCTGTCTGTCTGTAGACACTGCAACAAGCTGAGGTCTCTCTGTACTCTGGAGGGAACGAGGAGGAATTAACCCAGAGGAATTAACTTATCTCTCTCTCTCTCAGATTGGAATGAACAGATGCCATCGGCCTGAGAGGGAGAATGGAGATGGATAGATCACGGTACGCTGAGAATGACACAATAGGAGAGGACTCAGTGAACAAATTAAAGTGTACAAATCTAGTAAACGTGTATAAAGTATTCAAATATATTTAGATATTTAATTGTGGAACATATTTTAACCGAATTATTAATGCAATAGCCTAGAAGTACATTTCTCAATTCTGTAATTATAATATGGTAATAACATGTCTATAACTGAACATGCAGATCAATGGACCATCCTGGTAATAACATGTCTATAACTGACAACACAGATCAATGGACCATCCTGGTAATAACATGTCTATAACTGACAACACAGATCAATGGACCATCCTGGTAATATCATATCTATAACTGAAAACACAGATCAATGGACCATCCTGGTAATAACATGTCTATAACTGAAAATACAGATCAATGGACCATCCTGGTAATAACATGTCTATAACTGAAAATACAGATCAATGGACCATCCTGGTAATAACATGTCTATAACTGAAAACACAGATCAATGGACCATCCTGGTAATAACATGTCTAACTGAAAACACAGATCAATGGACCATCCTTTGTATATAACATATCATACATGTGGTTAATATACCTATAGTGTTACTTATAGTGTTATACTGTTTTATAGTGAACAATGTTGATCTTTCTATACTCTTTATCCAACCTAGCTCTCTGGCCAACATAGCTCTGTCCAACCTAGCTCTCTGTCCAACCTAGCTCCCTGGCCAACCTAGTTCATTGTTTTGGTCTTATAATATTGTGTCAGGAGTCTGGTCTCTTACTATGGTCCTCTGCTGCCACCTGGTGGACATGCAGACAATACATACTGGATTGAAAGAACAGGGACTACTTCCTTATAATTACATCAAATACATGTTTTAATAGAAGTACCTCTTCACACAGACGCGACACCATAGTATGAATGTCCGCTCTTATTGAAGCACTTGTAAGAACAGAGGAGAACACGTACAGGGACGGTCTGAGGACGGCTCATCTTCATGTCCTGAAGGAGAGATCAGTGAGACAGTTGCTTGGTTTATAGGTGCTGCTATGTGTCTACAGATTGTATACCACCGAAACCAGTGATGGAGTAGGAAGAAAACATATGTTTACCTTTCACTACACCAACGATTGGAACCATAGGCACAAAGTAAGTTCATTTGTAGATTACTTTAACTATAATGTTTGAGTCCGTATATGTATCAGAATGAAGTATAAATGATTTAATGTGTACATGAGCTGTAGTGTAGGCTACATAGTGTCTGTAGATGTTTGGGGCAGCTGGCTACTGGTATCCCTCATGAACTTAGTCTCTCTGTCTTCAACCATGTTCTGCATTACTGTCAAAGTAGTGCACTAGGTAGGGAATGGGGCAACTGGCTACTGGTATCCCCTATGAACTTAGTCTCTCTGTCTTCAACCATGTGCTGTATACTTTCAAAGTAGTGTACTAGGTAAGGGACGCAGCTAATCTCAGTTACCGTGCCATCCTGATATATATAAAGATTTTTTTTTGTATTTATTTATTTACATCAGTCACGGTTGCCTTGATATATTGTCCCTGTCCATTCAGCCTTCGGGGTTCTGTCCATCGTGCAGACAGGAAGAAAGAACTCTCCGGGAAAAAGAAAGGCGGAGGGATTTGTTTCATGATTAACAACTTATGGTGTGATTGTGGTAACGTACAGGAACTCAAGTCATTTTGTTCTACCGATGTGAGTATTCTATAATCAAATGCAGAGCGAGTTACCTCCCGAGATAATTTTCTTCAGTTATTGTCACTGCCGTGTATATTACCCCCTAGCCAACACCACGACAGCTCTCAAAAAACAACACTGGACTATGTGCAAACTGGAAACTGTATATCCTGAGGTCACATTTATTGTAGCAGGGGACATTAATAAAGGAAGTCTGAGAAAACACTACAGAAATTCTACCAACACATCTCCTACACCCTTAACATGGACCCTGGATCATTGCTACTCTCTTCCCGGGACGGCTACAAGGCCCTCCCCCTCACTCCGGTAAATCAGATCACGCCTCCGTTGTGCTCCACCCCAACTATTGCTACTCTCTTCCCGGAACGGCTATAAGGCCCTCCCCCTCCCTCCGGTAAATCAGATCACGCCTCCATTGTGCTCCACCCCACCTATAGGCAGACACTTAAACAGGAAGCACCCATGGTAAGGACTGTTCAATGTTGGTCTGACCAATCGGAATCTATCCTTCAACATTGTTTAGATCACACGGAGTAGAAAATGTTATTTTGAGAAAATAGTATCGACGTATACACTGACTCTGTGACTGATAGAGGATGTTGTTCCCACTGTGTCGATTAGAACTTATCCAAACAAAAAAACCTGGATAAACGACAGCATTCACGCAAAAATGAAAGCGCGAACCACCGCATTTAACCATGGCAAAGTGACTGGGAACATGGATGTGTACAAACAGACCAGTATGACATCTGTAAGGCAATCAAAAGAGGCAATTTAACGACTCAGATATGTGGCAGGGACTCCAGATAATCACAGGTTATAAAGGGAAAGCCAGCCATGTTGCGGACACCGACACCTCACTCCTGGACGAGCTAAACACCCTCGCTTAGAGGAAAACAATACTGAGCCGCCGGCAGGGCCCCCGACGTTCACAAGGACTGTGTGGCCTCTTTCTCCGTGGCCGACATGTCTAAGTCATTTAAACGTGTTAAACACTGGCATCCCAAGCCGCGACCTCAGAGCAAGTGCAGACCAGCTGGCTGGAATGTTTACAGACATATTCAATCTCTCCCTATCCCAGTCTGTCCCCCACTTAATTGATGTCTACCAGGGAAGCGAAGGTAATGTCTATTTTGGGGGGGATTATGTGTGTATAGTGTTTTACTGCACTGTTGAAGCTGGAAACACAAGCATTTCGCTTCACCTACGATAACATCTGAACATCTGTGTACGCGACCAAAAAAAATTCGTAGTGCACTATGTAGGGAATAGGGTTCCTGGTCAAGGTAGTACACTATGTAGGGAATAGGGTGCCTGGTCAAGGTAGTGCACTATGTAGGGAATAGGGTTCCTGGTCAAGGTAATGCACTATGTAGGGAATAGGGTGCCTGGTCAAGGTAGTGCACTATGTAGGGAATAGGGTTCCTGGTCAAGGTAGTGCACTATGTAGGGAATAGGGTTCCTGGTCAAGGTAGTACACTATGTAGGGAATAGGGTTCCTGGTCAAGGTAGTACACTATGTAGGGAATAGGGTGCCTGGTCAAGGTTGTGCACTATGTAGGGAATAGGGTTCCTGGTCAAGGTAGTACACTATGTAGGGAATAGGGTGCCTGGTCAAGGTAGTACACTATGTAGGGAATAGGGTGCCTGGTCAAGGTAGTGCACTATGTAGGGAATAGGGTTCCTGGTCAAGGTAGTGCACTATATAGGGAATAGGGTTCCTGGTCAAGGTAGTGCACTATGTAGGGAATAGGGTTCCTGGTCAAGGTAGTACACTATGTAGGGAATAGGGTGCCTGGTCAAGGTAGTGCACTATGTAGGGAATAGGGTGCCTGGTCAAGGTAGTGCACTATGTAGGGAATAGGGTTCCTGGTCAAGGTAGTGCACTATGTAGGGAATAGGGTTCCTGGTCAAGGTAGTACACTATGTAGGGAATAGGGTTCCTGGTCAAGGTAGTACACTATGTAGGGAATAGGGTGCCTGGTCAAGGTTGTGCACTATGTAGGGAATAGGGTTCCTGGTCAAGGTAGTACACTATGTAGGGAATAGGGTGCCTGGTCAAGGTAGTGCACTATGTAGGGAATAGGGTTCCTGGTCAAGGTAGTGCACTATGTAGGGAATAGGGTTCCTGGTCAAGGTAGTACACTATATAGGGAATAGGGTTCCTGGTCAAGGTAGTGCACTATGTAGGGAATAGGGTTCCTGGTCAAGGTAGTACACTATGTAGGGAATAGGGTGCCTGGCCAAGGTTGTGCACTATGTAGGGAATAGGGTTCCTGGTCAAGGTAGTACACTATGTAGGGAATAGGGTGCCTGGTCAAGGTTGTGCACTATGTAGGGAATAGGGTGCCTGGTCAAGGTTGTGCACTATGTAGGGAATAGGGTGCCTGGTCAAGGTAGTGCACTACGTAGGGAATAGGGTGCCTGGTCAAGGTAGTGCACTATATAGGGAATAGGGTGCCTGGTCAAGGTAGTGCACTATGTAGGGAATAGGGTGCCTGGTCAAGGTAGTACACTATGTAGGGAATAGGGTGCCTGGTCAAGGTAGTGCACTATGTAGGGAATAGGGTGCCTGGTCATGGTAGTGCACTATGTAGGGAATAGGGTGCCTGGTCATGGTAGTGCACTATGTAGGGAATAGGGTGCCTGGTCAAGGTTGTGCACTATGTAGGGAATAGGGTGCCTGGTCAAGGTAGTGCACTACGTAGGGAATAGGGTGCCTGGTCAAGGTAGTGCACTATATAGGGAATAGGGTGCCTGGTCAAGGTAGTGCACTATGTAGGGAATAGGGTGCCTGGTCAAGGTAGTACACTATGTAGGGAATAGGGTGCCTGGTCAAGGTAGTGCACTATGTAGGGAATAGGGTGCCTGGTCAAGGTAGTACACTATGTAGGGACTAGGGTGGCTGGTCAAGGTAGTGCACTATGTAGGGAATAGGGTGCCTGGTCATGGTAGTGCACTATGTAGGGAATAGGGTGCCTGGTCATGGTAGTGCACTATGTAGGGAATAGGGTGCCTGGTCAAGGTTGTGCACTATGTAGGGAATAGGGTGCCTGGTCAAGGTTGTGCACTATGTAGGGAATAGGGTGCCTGGTCAAGGTAGTGCACTACGTAGGGAATAGGGTGCCTGGTCAAGGTAGTGCACTACGTAGGGAATAGGGTGCCTGGTCAAGGTAGTACACTACGTAGGGAATAGGGTGCCTGGTCAAGGTAGTACACTATGTAGGGAATAGGGTGCCTGGTCAAGGTAGTGCACTACGTAGGGAATAGGGTGCCTGGTCAAGGTAGTATACTACGTAGGGAATAGGGTGCCTGGTCAAGGTAGTACACTACGTAGGGAATAGGGTGCCTGGTCAAGGTAGTACACTATGTAGGGAATAGGGAGCCTGATCAAGGTAGTGCACTACGTAGGGAATAGGGTGCCTGGTCAAGGTAGTACACTATGTAGGGAATAGGGTGCCTGGTCAAGGTAGTACACTATGTAGGGAATAGGGTTCCTGGTCAAGGTAGTGCACTATATAGGGAATAGGGTGCCTGGTCAAGGTAGTACACTATGTAGGGAATAGGGTGCCTGGTCAAGGTAGTACACTACGTAGGGAATAGGGTGCCATTAGGGCTCTATCCTCTCTGTACCTTCCTGAGGTTGATGAAGCGTACACACTCCAGGTAGTACACTACGTAGGGAATAGGGTGCCATTAGGGCTCTATCCTCTCTGTACCTTCCTGAGGTTGATGAAGCGTACACACTCCAGGTAGTGCACTATGTAGGGAATAGGGTGCCATTAGGGCTCTATCCTCTCTGTACCTTCCTGAGGTTGATGAAGCGTACACACTCCAGGTAGTGCACTACGTAGGGAATAGGGTGCCATTAGGGCTCTATCCTCTCTGTACCTTCCTGAGGTTGATGAAGCGTACACACTCCAGCCAGGTGGTGAGGAAGGGTTGGAGGCAGAGGGAACACCTGCCCCAGTCAGCCAGCAGCAGGCTCAGACCAGGGTGGTACGACAGAGCCCTGTGGACAACACCCAACCTACTCTTGTCCTCCACCAGGATCTGACGAGCAGACAGCTCCTGGAGACAAGAGATACAGGGATGGCAACGGGTCAGTACTACTGATGGTGTGTGTTGTGGTGGTGTGTGTTGTGGTGTGTTCTGATGGTGTGTTCTGGGGGTGTGTGTTGTGGTGTGGTGGTGTGTTTTGGTGTGGTGGTGTGTTGCGGGGTGTGGTGTGTTACGGTGTGTTGTGCTGGTGTGTTGTGGTGTGTTGTGCTGGTGTGTTGTGTTTTGCTGGTGTGTTTTGGTGTTGTGGTGTTATGTTTTGGTGTTGTGGTGTGTTGCGGTGTTATGTTTTGGTGTTGTGGTGTTATGTTTTGGTGTTGTGGTGTTATGTTTTGGTGTTGTGGTGTTGTGGTGTGGTGTTGTGTTTTGGTGTTGTGGTGTTATGTTTTGGTGTTGTGGTGTGTTGCGGTGTTGTGGTGTGTTGTGGTGTTGTGTTTTGGTGTTGTGGTGTTGTGTTTTGGTGTTGTGGTGTTGTGTTTTGGTGTTGTGTTTTGGTGTTGTGGTGTTATGTTTTGGTGCTGTGGTGTTGTGGTGTGGTGTTGTGTTTTTGTGTTGTGGTGTTGTGTTTTGGTGTTGTGTTTTGGTGTTGTGGTGTTATGTTTTGGTGCTGTGGTGTTGTGGTGTGGTGTTGTGTTTTGGTGTTGTGGTGTGTTCTGATGGTGTGTTCTGGGGGTGTGTGTTGTGGTGTGGTGGTGTGTTTTGGTGTGGTGGTGTGTTGCGGGGTGTGGTGTGTTTTGGTGTGTTGTGCTGGTGTGTTGTGGTGTGTTGTGCTGGTGTGTTGTGTTTTGCTGGTGTGTTTTGGTGTTGTGGTGTTATGTTTTGGTGTTGTGGTGTGTTGCGGTGTTATGTTTTGGTGTTGTGGTGTTGTGTTTTGGTGCTGTGGTGTTGTGGTGTGGTGTTGTGTTTTGGTGTTATGTTTTGGTGTTGTGGTGTGTTGCGGTGTTGTGGTGTGTTGTGGTGTTGTGTTTTGGTGTTGTGGTGTTATGTTTTGGTGTTGTGGTGTTGTGTTTTGGTGCTGTGGTGTTGTGGTGTGGTGTTGTGTTTTGGTGTTGTGGTGTTGTGTTTTGGTGTTGTGGTGTGGTGTGGTGTTGTGTTTTGGTGTTGTGTTTTGGTGCTGTGGTGTTGTGGTGTGGTGTGGTGTTGTGTTTTTGTGTTGTGGTGTTGTGTTTTGGTGTTGTGGTGTGGTGTTGTGTTTTGGTGTTGTGGTGTTGTGTTTTGGTGTTGTGGTGTTATGTTTTGGTGCTGTGGTGTTGTGGTGTGGTGTTGTGTTTTTGTGTTGTGGTGTTATGTTTTGGTGTTGTGGTGTTGTGTTTTGGTGCTGTGGTGTTGTGGTGTGGTGTTGTGTTTTGGTGTTGTGGTGTTATGTTTTGGTGTTGTGGTGTGTTGCGGTGTTGTGGTGTGTTGTGGTGTTGTGTTTTGGTGTTGTGGTGTTGTGTTTTGGTGTTGTGGTGTGGTGTTGTGTTTTGGTGTTGTGGTGTTGTGTTTTGGTGTTGTGGTGTTATGTTTTGGTGCTGTGGTGTTGTGGTGTGGTGTTGTGTTTTTGTGTTGTGGTGTTGTGTTTTGGTGTTGTGTTTTGGTGTTGTGGTGTTATGTTTTGGTGCTGTGGTGTTGTGGTGTGGTGTTGTGTTTTGGTGTTGTGGTGTGTTCTGATGGTGTGTTCTGGGGGTGTGTGTTGTGGTGTGGTGGTGTGTTTTGGTGTGGTGGTGTGTTGCGGGGTGTGGTGTGTTTTGGTGTGTTGTGCTGGTGTGTTGTGGTGTGTTGTGCTGGTGTGTTGTGTTTTGCTGGTGTGTTTTGGTGTTGTGGTGTTATGTTTTGGTGTTGTGGTGTGTTGCGGTGTTATGTTTTGGTGTTGTGGTGTTGTGTTTTGGTGCTGTGGTGTTGTGGTGTGGTGTTGTGTTTTGGTGTTATGTTTTGGTGTTGTGGTGTGTTGCGGTGTTGTGGTGTGTTGTGGTGTTGTGTTTTGGTGTTGTGGTGTTATGTTTTGGTGTTGTGGTGTTGTGTTTTGGTGCTGTGGTGTTGTGGTGTGGTGTTGTGTTTTGGTGTTGTGGTGTTGTGTTTTGGTGTTGTGGTGTGGTGTGGTGTTGTGTTTTGGTGTTGTGTTTTGGTGCTGTGGTGTTGTGGTGTGGTGTGGTGTTGTGTTTTTGTGTTGTGGTGTTGTGTTTTGGTGTTGTGGTGTGGTGTTGTGTTTTGGTGTTGTGTTTTGGTGTTGTGGTGTTATGTTTTGGTGCTGTGGTGTTGTGGTGTGGTGTTGTGTTTTTGTGTTGTGGTGTTGTGTTTTGGTGTTGTGTTTTGGTGTTGTGGTGTTATGTTTTGGTGCTGTGGTGTTGTGGTGTGGTGTTGTGTTTTGTTGTGTTGTTGTGTTTTGGTGTTGTGGTGTTATGTTTTGGTGCTGTGGTGTTGTGGTGTGGTGTTGTGTTTTTGTGTTGTGGTGTTGTGTTTTGGTGTTGTGTTTTGGTGTTGTGGTGTTATGTTTTGGTGCTGTGGTGTTGTGGTGTGGTGTTGTGTTTTGGTGTTGTGGTGTGTTCTGATGGTGTGTTCTGGGGGTGTGTGTTGTGGTGTGGTGGTGTGTTTTGGTGTGGTGGTGTGTTGCGGGGTGTGGTGTGTTTTGGTGTGTTGTGCTGGTGTGTTGTGGTGTGTTGTGCTGGTGTGTTGTGTTTTGCTGGTGTGTTTTGGTGTTGTGGTGTTATGTTTTGGTGTTGTGGTGTGTTGCGGTGTTATGTTTTGGTGTTGTGGTGTTGTGTTTTGGTGCTGTGGTGTTGTGGTGTGGTGTTGTGTTTTGGTGTTATGTTTTGGTGTTGTGGTGTGTTGCGGTGTTGTGGTGTGTTGTGGTGTTGTGTTTTGGTGTTGTGGTGTTATGTTTTGGTGTTGTGGTGTTGTGTTTTGGTGCTGTGGTGTTGTGGTGTGGTGTTGTGTTTTGGTGTTGTGGTGTTGTGTTTTGGTGTTGTGGTGTGGTGTGGTGTTGTGTTTTGGTGTTGTGTTTTGGTGCTGTGGTGTTGTGGTGTGGTGTTGTGTTTTTGTGTTGTGGTGTTGTGTTTTGGTGTTGTGGTGTGGTGTTGTGTTTTGGTGTTGTGGTGTTGTGTTTTGGTGTTGTGGTGTTATGTTTTGGTGCTGTGGTGTTGTGGTGTGGTGTTGTGTTTTTGTGTTGTGGTGTTGTGTTTTGGTGTTGTGTTTTGGTGTTGTGGTGTTATGTTTTGGTGCTGTGGTGTTGTGGTGTGGTGTTGTGTTTTGGTGTTGTGGTGTGTTCTGATGGTGTGTTCTGGGGGTGTGTGTTGTGGTGTGGTGGTGTGTTTTGGTGTGGTGGTGTGTTGCGGGGTGTGGTGTGTTTTGGTGTGTTGTGCTGGTGTGTTGTGGTGTGTTGTGCTGGTGTGTTGTGTTTTGCTGGTGTGTTTTGGTGTTGTGGTGTTATGTTTTGGTGTTGTGGTGTGTTGCGGTGTTATGTTTTGGTGTTGTGGTGTTGTGTTTTGGTGCTGTGGTGTTGTGGTGTTGTGTTTTGGTGTTATGTTTTGGTGTTGTGGTGTGTTGCGGTGTTGTGGTGTTGTGTTTTGGTGTTGTGGTGTTATGTTTTGGTGTTGTGGTGTTGTGTTTTGGTGCTGTGGTGTTGTGGTGTGGTGTTGTGTTTTGGTGTTGTGGTGTTGTGTTTTGGTGTTGTGTGGTGTTGTGTTTTGGTGTTGTGGTGTTGTGTTTTGGTGCTGTGGTGTTGTGGTGTGGTGTTGTGTTTTTGTGTTGTGGTGTTGTGTTTTGGTGTTGTGGTGTGGTGTTGTGTTTTGGTGTTGTGGTGTTATGTTTTGGTGTTGTGGTGTGTTGCGGTGTGTTGTGGTGTTGTGTTTTGGTGTTGTGGTGTTATGTTTTGGTGTTGTGGTGTTGTGTTTTGGTGCTGTGGTGTTGTGGTGTGGTGTTGTGTTTTGGTGTTGTGGTGTTGTGTTTTGGTGTTGTGGTGTTGTGTTTTGGTGTTGTGGTGTTGTGTTTTGGTGTTGTGGTGTGGTGTGGTGTTGTGTTTTGGTGTTGTGTTTTGGTGCTGTGGTGTTGTGGTGTGGTGTGGTGTTGTGTTTTTGTGTTGTGGTGTTGTGTTTTGGTGTTGTGGTGTGGTGTTGTGTTTTGGTGTTGTGGTGTTGTGTTTTGGTGTTGTGGTGTTATGTTTTGGTGCTGTGGTGTTGTGGTGTGGTGTTGTGTTTTTGTGTTGTGGTGTTGTGTTTTGGTGTTGTGTTTTGGTGTTGTGGTGTTATGTTTTGGTGCTGTGGTGTTGTGGTGTGGTGTTGTGTTTTGGTGTTGTGGTGTGTTCTGATGGTGTGTTCTGGGGGTGTGTGTTGTGGTGTGGTGGTGTGTTTTGGTGTGGTGGTGTGTTGCGGGGTGTGGTGTGTTTTGGTGTGTTGTGCTGGTGTGTTGTGGTGTGTTGTGCTGGTGTGTTGTGTTTTGCTGGTGTGTTTTGGTGTTGTGGTGTTATGTTTTGGTGTTGTGGTGTGTTGCGGTGTTATGTTTTGGTGTTGTGGTGTTGTGTTTTGGTGCTGTGGTGTTGTGGTGTTGTGTTTTGGTGTTATGTTTTGGTGTTGTGGTGTGTTGCGGTGTTGTGGTGTGTTGTGGTGTTGTGTTTTGGTGTTGTGGTGTTATGTTTTGGTGTTGTGGTGTTGTGTTTTGGTGCTGTGGTGTTGTGGTGTGGTGTTGTGTTTTGGTGTTGTGGTGTTGTGTTTTGGTGTTGTGGTGTGGTGTGGTGTTGTGTTTTGGTGTTGTGGTGTTGTGTTTTGGTGCTGTGGTGTTGTGGTGTGGTGTGGTGTTGTGTTTTTGTGTTGTGGTGTTGTGTTTTGGTGTTGTGGTGTGGTGTTGTGTTTTGGTGTTGTGGTGTTATGTTTTGGTGTTGTGGTGTGTTGCGGTGTGTTGTGGTGTTGTGTTTTGGTGTTGTGGTGTTATGTTTTGGTGTTGTGGTGTTGTGTTTTGGTGCTGTGGTGTTGTGGTGTGGTGTTGTGTTTTGGTGTTGTGGTGTTGTGTTTTGGTGTTGTGGTGTTGTGTTTTGGTGTTGTGGTGTTGTGTTTTGGTGCTGTGGTGTTGTGGTGTGGTGTGGTGTTGTGTTTTTGTGTTGTGGTGTTTTGGTGTTGTGGTGTGGTGTTGTGTTTTGGTGTTGTGGTGTTGTGTTTTGGTGTTGTGGTGTTATGTTTTGGTGCTGTGGTGTTGTGGTGTGGTGTTGTGTTTTTGTGTTGTGGTGTTGTGTTTTGGTGTTGTGGTGTTGTGTTTTGGTGTTGTGGTGTTATGTTTTGGTGCTGTGGTGTTGTGGTGTGGTGTTGTGTTTTTGTGTTGTGGTGTTATGTTTTGGTGTTGTGGTGTTATGTTTTGGTGTTGTGGTGTTATGTTTTGGTGTTGTGGTGTTGTGTTTTGGTGTTGCGGTGTGTTGCGGTGTTATGTTTTGGTGTTGTGATGTGTTGCGGTGTTATGTTTTGGTGTTGTGATGTGTTGCGGTGTTGTGGTGTGTTGCGGTGTTATGTTTTGGTGTTGTGGTGTTGTGTTGTGGTGTTGTGTTTTGGTGTTGTGGTGTTATGTTTTGGTGTTGGGCAATGATCAGTTGAATCAGGTGTTGTGTTGTTCCAGTTTATATGAACAGGAAACATGGTGTACCCAGTCCAATGACATGCTGATGCAGGTTCCCTCTCCATAATGCCATAGCAATAAGAAATAGGAAGAACAAATAGAACCAACTGAATCAAATATAACACACTGAAGGGCTGGAACAAAAGCCTGCACACCCTGTACCCCTGCAGCACTGACAGACCCCTGATGTAGTCTATATGCCACCCTGTACCCCTGGTGTAGTCTATATGCCACCCTGTACCCCTGGTGTAGTCTATATGCCACCCTGTACCCCTGACAGACCCCTGATGTAGTCTATATGCCACCCTGTACCCCTGACAGACCCCTGATGTAGTCTATATGCCACCCTGTACCCCTGACAGACCCCTGATGTATTCTATATGCCACCCTGTACCCCTGACAGACCCCTGATGTATTCTATATGCCACCCTGTACCCCTGACAGACCCCTGATGTATTCTATATGCCACCCTGTACCCCTGACAGACCCCTGATGTATTCTATATGCCACCCTGTACCCCTGACAGACCCCTGATGTATTCTATATGCCACCCTGTACCCCTGACAGACCCCTGATGTATTCTATATGCCACCCTGTACCCCTGACAGACCCCTGATGTATTCTATATGCCACCCTGTACCCCTGACAGACCCCTGATGTATTCTATATGCCACCCTGTACCCCTGACAGACCCCTGATGTATTCTATATGCCACCCTGTACCCCTGACAGACCCCTGATGTAGTCTATATGCCACCCTGTACCCCTGACAGACCCCTGATGTATTCTATATGCCACCCTGTACCCCTGATGTAGTCTATATGCCACCCTGTACCCCTGACAGACCCCTGATGTATTCTATATGCCACCCTGTACCCCTGATGTAGTCTATATGCCACCCTGTACCCCTGATGTAGTCTATATGCCACCCTGTACCCCTGATGTAGTCTATATGCCACCCTGTACCCCTGACAGACCCCTGATGTAGTCTATATGCCACCCTGTACCCCTGACAGACCCCTGATGTAGTCTATATGCCACCCTGTACCCCTGACAGACCCCTGATGTATTCTATATGCCACCCTGTACCCCTGACAGACCCCTGATGTAGTCTATATGCCACCCTGTACCCCTGACAGATCCCTGATGTAGTCTATATGCCACCCTGTACCCCTGACAGACCCCTGATGTAGTCTATATGCCACCCTGTACCCCTGACAGACCCCTGATGTAGTCTATATGCCACCCTGTACCCCTGACAGACCCCTGATGTAGTCTATATGCCACCCTGTACCCCTGACAGACCCCTGATGTAGTCTATATGCCACCCTGTACCCCTGACAGACCCCTGATGTAGTCTATATGCCACCCTGTACCCCTGACAGACCCCTGATGTAGTCTATATGCCACCCTGTACCCCTGACAGACCCCTGATGTAGTCTATATGCCACCCTGTACCCCTGACAGACCCCTGATGTAGTCTATATGCCACCCTGTACCCCTGACAGACCCCTGATGTAGTCTATATGCCACCCTGTACCCCTGACAGACCCCTGATGTAGTCTATATGCCACCCTGTACCCCTGACAGACCCCTGATGTAGTCTATATGCCACCCTGTACCCCTGACAGACCCCTGATGTAGTCTATATGCCACCCTGTACCCCTGACAGACCCCTGATGTAGTCTATATGCCACCCTGTACCCCTGACAGACCCCTGATGTAGTCTATATGCCACCCTGTACCCCTGACAGACCCCTGATGTAGTCTATATGCCACCCTGTACCCCTGATGTATTCTATATGCCACCCTGTACCCCTGATGTATTCTATATGCCACCCTGTACCCCTGATGTAGTCTATATGCCACCCTGTACCCCTGATGTATTCTATATGCCACCCTGTACCCCTGATGTAGTCTATATGCCACCCTGTACCCCTGATGTAGTCTATATGCCACCCTGTACCCCTGACAGACCCCTGATGTAGTCTATATGCCAACCTGTACCCCTGACAGACCCCTGATGTAGTCTATATGCCACCCTGTACCCCTGACAGACCCCTGATGTAGTCTATATGCCACCCTGTACCCCTGACAGACCCCTGATGTAGTCTATATGCCACCCTGTACCCCTGACAGACCCCTGATGTAGTCTATATGCCACCCTGTACCCCTGACAGACCCCTGATGTAGTCTATATGCCACCCTGTACCCCTGACAGACCCCTGATGTAGTCTATATGCCACCCTGTACCCCTGACAGACCCCTGATGTAGTCTATATGCCACCCTGTACCCCTGATGTATTCTATATGCCACCCTGTACCCCTGATGTATTCTATATGCCACCCTGTACCCCTGATGTAGTCTATATGCCACCCTGTACCCCTGATGTATTCTATATGCCACCCTGTACCCCTGATGTAGTCTATATGCCACCCTGTACCCCTGATGTAGTCTATATGCCACCCTGTACCCCTGACAGACCCCTGATGTAGTCTATATGCCAACCTGTACCCCTGACAGACCCCTGATGTAGTCTATATGCCACCCTGTACCCCTGACAGACCCCTGATGTAGTCTATATGCCACCCTGTACCCCTGACAGACCCCTGATGTAGTCTATATGCCACCCTGTACCCCTGACAGACCCCTGATGTAGTCTATATGCCACCCTGTACCCCTGACAGACCCCTGATGTAGTCTATATGCCACCCTGTACCCCTGACAGACCCCTGATGTAGTCTATATGCCACCCTGTACCCCTGATGTATTCTATATGCCACCCTGTACCCCTGATGTATTCTATATGCCACCCTGTACCCCTGATGTAGTCTATATGCCACCCTGTACCCCTGATGTATTCTATATGCCACCCTGTACCCCTGATGTAGTCTATATGCCACCCTGTACCCCTGATGTAGTCTATATGCCACCCTGTACCCCTGACAGACCCCTGATGTAGTCTATATGCCAACCTGTACCCCTGACAGACCCCTGATGTAGTCTATATGCCACTCTGTACCCCTGACAGACCCCTGATGTATTCTATATGCCACCCTGTACCCCTGGTGTATTCTATATGCCACCCTGTACCCCTGATGTAGTCTATATGCCACCCTGTACCCCTGATGTAGTCTATATGCCACCCTGTACCCCTGGTGTATTCTATATGCCACCCTGTACCCCTGATGTAGTCTATATGCCACCCTGTACCCCTGATGTAGTCTATATGCCAACCTGTACCCCTGATGTAGTCTATATGCCACCCTGTACCCCTGATGTAGTCTATATGCCACCCTGTACCCCTGATGTAGTCTATATGCCACCCTGTACCCCTGGTGTAGTCTATATGCCACCCTGTACCCCTGATGTAGTCTATATGCCACCCTGTACCCCTGATGTATTCTATATGCCACCCTGTACCCCTGATGTAGTCTATATGCCACCCTGTACCCCTGATGTAGTCTATATGCCACCCTGTACCCCTGATGTAGTCTATATGCCACCCTGTACCCCTGATGTAGTCTATATGCCACCCTGTACCCCTGATGTAGTCTATATGCCACCCTGTACCCCTGATGTATTCTATATGCCACCCTGTACCCCTGATGTAGTCTATATGCCACCCTGTACCCCTGATGTAGTCTATATGCCACCCTGTACCCCTGATGTAGTCTATATGCCACCCTGTACCCCTGATGTAGTCTATATGCCACCCTGTACCCCTGACAGACCCCTGATGTAGTCTATATGCCACCCTGTACCCCTGATGTAGTCTATATGCCACCCTGTACCCCTGACAGACCCCTGATGTAGTCTATATGCCACCCTGTACCCCTGATGTATTCTATATGCCACCCTGTACCCCTGATGTAGTCTATATGCCACCCTGTACCCCTGATGTATTCTATATGCCACCCTGTACCCCTGGTGTATTCTATATGCCACCCTGTACCCCTGATGTAGTCTATATGCCACCCTGTACCCCTGATGTATTCTATATGCCACCCTGTACCCCTGACAGACCCCTGATGTAGTCTATATGCCACCCTGTACCCCTGATGTATTCTATATGCCACCCTGTACCCCTGATGTAGTCTATATGCCACCCTGTACCCCTGATGTAGTCTATATGCCACCCTGTACCCCTGATGTAGTCTATATGCCACCCTGTACCCCTGATGTAGTCTATATGCCACCCTGTACCCCTGATGTAGTCTATATGCCACCCTGTACCCCTGATGTAGTCTATATGCCACCCTGTACCCCTGATGTATTCTATATGCCACCCTGTACCCCTGATGTAGTCTATATGCCACCCTGTACCCCTGATGTAGTCTATATGCCACCCTGTACCCCTGATGTAGTCTATATGCCACCCTGTACCCCTGATGTAGTCTATATGCCACCCTGTACCCCTGACAGACCCCTGATGTAGTCTATATGCCACCCTGTACCCCTGATGTAGTCTATATGCCACCCTGTACCCCTGACAGACCCCTGATGTAGTCTATATGCCACCCTGTACCCCTGATGTATTCTATATGCCACCCTGTACCCCTGATGTAGTCTATATGCCACCCTGTACCCCTGATGTATTCTATATGCCACCCTGTACCCCTGGTGTATTCTATATGCCACCCTGTACCCCTGATGTAGTCTATATGCCACCCTGTACCCCTGATGTATTCTATATGCCACCCTGTACCCCTGACAGACCCCTGATGTAGTCTATATGCCACCCTGTACACCCCTGATGTATTCTATATGCCACCCTGTACCCCTGATGTAGTCTATATGCCACCCTGTACCCCTGATGTATTCTATATGCCACCCTGTACCCCTGATGTAGTCTATATGCCACCCTGTACCCCTGATGTAGTCTATATGCCACCCTGTACCCCTGATGTATACTATATGCCACCCTGTACCCCTGCAGGGCTGACAGACCCCTGATGTAGTCTATATGCCACCCTGTACCCCTGATGTATTCTATATGCCACCCTGTACCCCTGACAGACCCCTGATGTATTCTATATGCCACCCTGTACCCCTGACAGACCCCTGATGTAGTCTATATGCCACCCTGTACCCCTGATGTAGTCTATATGCCACCCTGTACCCCTGATGTATTCTATATGCCACCCTGTACCCCTGGTGTATTCTATATGCCACCCTGTACCCCTGATGTAGTCTATATGCCACCCTGTACCCCTGATGTAGTCTATATGCCACCCTGTACCCCTGATGTAGTCTATATGCCACCCTGTACCCCTGATGTAGTCTATATGCCACCCTGTACCCCTGATGTAGTCTATATGCCACCCTGTACTCCTGCAGGACTGGAGTTGGACACCACTGATGTCACCTATAACGATGAGAGCTTAAAGATTGTACCTTCAATGACAGCACCTCCACAGCTTGAACAGATTCCATCAGCTTATTCTTCACGAATGTGTTTCCTTCGCAGAGCAGCTCATTCAGGGTCAGAAGCTGGAACTGTAGACGGCAACACCGTCAGTCCTACCTCTTCTACCAACTGTAGACGACAACACCGTCAGTCCTCCCTCATCTACCAACTGTAGACGACAACACCGTCAGTCCTACCTCCTCTACCAACTGTAGACGGCAACACCGTCAGTCCTCCCTCATCTACCAACTGTAGACGGCAACACCGTCAGTCCTCCCTCCTCTAGCAACTGTAGACGGCAACACCGTCAGTCCTCCCTCCACTACCAACTGTAGACGACAACACCGTCAGTCCTCCCTCATCTACCAACTGTAGACGACAACACCGTCAGTCCTCCCTCCTCTACCAACTGTAGACGACAACACCGTCAGTCCTCCCTCCTCTAGCAACTGTAGACGACAACACCGTCAGTCCTCCCTCCTCTACCAACTGTAGACGACAACACCGTCAGTCCTCCCTCCTCTAGCAACTGTAGACGACAACACCGTCAGTCCTGCCCCCTACTAGCAACTGTAGACGACAACACCGTCAGTCCTCCCTCCTCTAGCAACTGTAGACGACAACACCGTCAGTCCTCCCTCCTCTACCAACTGTAGACGACAACACCGTCAGTCCTCCCTCCTCTACCAACTGTAGACGGCAACACCGTCAGTCCTCCCTCCTCTAGCAACTGTAGACGGCAACACCGTCAGTCCTCCCTCCACTACCAACTGTAGACGACAACACCGTCAGTCCTCCCTCCTCTACCGACTGTAGACAACACCGTCAGTCCTCCCTCCTCTACCAACTGTAGACAACACCGTCAGTCCTCGCTCCTCTACCAACTGTAGACGACAACACCGTCAGGGCTACCTCCTCTACCAACTGTAGACAACACCGTCAGTCCTCCCCCCTCTACCAACTGTAGACGGCAACACCGTCAGTCCTCCGTCCTCTAGCAACTGTAGACGACAACACCGTCAGGCCTACCTCCTCTACCAACTGTAGACAACACCGTCAGTCCTCGCTCCTCTACCAACTGTAGACAACACCGTCAGTCCTCGCTCCTCTACCAACTGTAGACGACAACACCGTCAGGCCTACCTCCTCTACCAACTGTAGACAACACCGTCAGTCCTCCCCCCTCCACCAACTGTAGACGACAACACCGTCAGTCCTCCCTCCTCTACCAACTGTAGACGACAACACCGTCAGTCCTCCCTCCTCTAGCAACTGTAGACGGCAACACCGTCAGTCCTCCCTCCTCTAGCAACTGTAGACGACAACACCGTCAGTCCTGCCTCCTCTAGCAACTGTAGACGACAACACCGTCAGTCCTCCCTCCTCTAAAAACTGTAGACGACAACACCGTCAGTCCTCCCTCTTCTACCAACTGTAGACGACAACACCGTCAGTCCTCCCTCCTCTACCAACTGTAGACGGCAACACCGTCAGTCCTCCCTCCTCTACCAACTGTAGACGGCAACACCGTCAGTCCTCCCTCCACTACCAACTGTAGACGACAACACCGTCAGTCCTCCCTCCTCTACCGACTGTAGACAACACCGTCAGTCCTCCCTCCTCTACCAACTGTAGACAACACCGTCAGTCCTCGCTCCTCTACCAACTGTAGACGACAACACCGTCAGGCCTACCTCCTCTACCAACTGTAGACGGCAACACCGTCAGTCCTCCCTCCTCTAGCAACTGTAGACGACAACACCGTCAGGCCTACCTCCTCTACCAACTGTAGACAACACCGTCAGTCCTCGCTCCTCTACCAACTGTAGACGACAACACCGTCAATCCTCGCTCCTCTACCAACTGTAGACGACAACACCGTCAGGCCTACCTCCTCTACCAACTGTAGACAACACCGTCAGTCCTCCCCCCTCCACCAACTGTAGACGACAACACCGTCAGTCCTCCCTCCTCTACCAACTGTAGACGACAACACCGTCAGTCCTCCCTCCTCTAGCAACTGTAGACGGCAACACCGTCAGTCCTCCCTCCTCTAGCAACTGTAGACGACAACACCGTCAGTCCTGCCTCCTCTAGCAACTGTAGACGACAACACCGTCAGTCCTCCCTCCTCTAGCAACTGTAGACGACAACACCGTCAGTCCTCCCTCCTCTACCAACTGTAGACGACAACACCGTCAGTCCTAACTCCTCTACCAACTGTAGACGACAACACCGTCAGCCCTCCCTCCTCTAGCAACTGTAGACGGCAACACCGTCAGTCCTCCCTCCTCTAGCAACTGTAGACGACAACACCGTCAGTCCTGCCTCCTCTAGCAACTGTAGACGACAACACCGTCAGTCCTCCCTCCTCTAGCAACTGTAGACGACAACACCGTCAGTCCTAACTCCTCTACCAACTGTAGACGACAACACCGTCAGTCCTCCCTCCTCTAGCAACTGTAGACGACAACACCGTCAGGCCTACCTCCTCTAGCAACTGTAGACAGCAACACCGTCAGTCCTCCCTCCTCTACCAACTGTAGACGACAACACCGTCAGTCCTCCCTCCTCTACCAACTGTAGACGACAACACCGTCAGTCCTCCCTCCTCTAGCAACTGTAGACGACAACATCGTCAGTCCTCCCTCCTCTAGCAACTGTAGACGACAACACCGTCAGTCCTCCCTCCTCTACCAACTATAGACGACAACACCGTCAGTCCTCCCTCCTCTAGCAATAACCTCTTCATATTCTGCTATATCTTGTTGTTGTACTGTAAATAATATTGTGGTGAAGACAAACGGTACATACGTCGACAGGAAACATGGATAAACGGTTTCCAGCCACATCCAGCACTCTGAGCTTCATCAGCCCAATAACACCCTGAAGGAAAAGAGGACAGGTTTAAGGACAGTAAACCATCAGGTCATGAAACAATATCATTCAGCAAAACGGACTAACAATGAAACCTAAGAAAGTGGAGGATCGGTAACCTCATTTGAAGCAAGGCCAGTGAAAGTGGCACAGGAACAAATATGAAGAATGAAACCTAAGAAAGATGAAACATTAAGTAGAGCCTGAACAACACCCACCTCTGGCAGTTCTGTGAGGTTGTTTCTAGCCAGATATAATCTGGCCAGTTGTGACAAACTGTATATCTGTTTGGGCAGTCTGGACAGCTTGTTGTTGGTTAAATTCATCTCAACCATCTTCTTGAGAAAACCTATTTCTACAGGAAGTTCCTCCAACTGGTTGTCCAGTAAACTGAGGGTTTCTAGGTTAGAAAGACTGAGAAAACAAGAAATGTGGTAATTCTGTATTTAGCCTAATCTCAGGTAATCCAGAACTAAAGTCTTGAGTAATTTGGTCAGATGCTCAATGTGTTTACATTAGCAGCTCAATTCTGATATTTTGTTTTTACACTGGTTCGAAAAGATCTGATGTGATTGGTCAAAAGACCAAATAGTGTAAACAATATTGAGCATCTGACCAAATGACTCGAGATTTTAGTTCTGGGTTAATCGAGATTTCACTAAATTGGGCTTTTTTACCAATCAGATCAGCTCTGCAGTAGCCTGACGACTCTAAATGATTCAGCTGCCCTGTGGTTCGCTACATACTTCAGTCTGAGACTGACATAAATGATGTCGTTTGTGGTGACGAGGTGCATGTACAAAACAAAGTCATCAGCAATTGGATCGTCTCTAACCAATCAGAGTATCAATGACGGATTTTCTAACCACTGCATTACCCACGTGTTCAACCCATTGGTTTCTGGACCAATCAGATGGCCCGAATGTGCTTGCATTCAGTGAAGGGTCTGGGAGGTACTCAGATCCAGATTTATTGATGAGAAGCAACTAACGTCTGTGGGCATAGCGTAGTGTTTGGCCAGAGTAAGAAGTCTGGGTAGCCAGGTAATCTCTGAAAAAGAGCTGATGTGATTGGTCAAAAGACCAATTAGGTTCGTGAGACTTTTTTAAATTTTTAATTGAGCTGCCTGTTGAAACACAACCTACATTGTCTATTCTTCTGTCATATACAGGTTTACTGTATGAATCACAATTAGGCTATTAGTCAACAAAATGGTACCTTTTAATCTCTGGTGGAAGGACTGTGATGTGATTGTGGTTCAGATTGAGGAGAGTGAGGTTATCAAGTCCATCTGCAAGATACAATATATAGTGATGAATCTGAGTGTGTGTGTGATGACGATGAGTGGTTATCATGGTTCTGTACGGTACCTATTTACATCTTAATCCATATCGACAGCAGCATAGTTTACCTAACACCTCAGGTGGCAATCTTGTAATGTGGTTTCCAAACAAATAAAGTTTTTTCAAGGTGTTCAGGTATCTCAGAACAGATGGGACCTCGTCCAGAGAATTATTTCCCAAATTGAGTTCTGTCAACTTTGCAGTATGCAAAAAGAGAACAAAAATCAAGATAAATGCATTGGTTAAATATCTAGCAGGCAAGTTATAGCTGTACTACAGCTAACAAGGTGTTGGTATAGACGTCTGTCCGGGTGAACGTTACTCACGTTTCGTAACGTCTGCAGTTCCACAGGCAGAGAAGTAAGAGAGTTATTGTTCAAATAAAGGGTCAAAATATGTGTTAATCTCGCAACCGATTTGGGAACCTCGGTCATTTTCTTGGAGCTCAAATTGAACGACTTTGAGTTAGCTTTCAAAGCTCTGATAACCAGATTGTTAGCCATGATTTGTTACCCAGAATAAAAACACCGCGTCCTACGAGGTAGGCAGGTTCCCATAGAAACGAGATGCTCGTCAGTTGACGGTAATCCCCTTTGCGACACTTTAGTGAACTCTGGCGGTCTCTCCTGGAAACCTGTCTGGTTTTCTATTTTCTTTCTGGAAATCTTTTAACAAATGTATCGTCTGAACTTCAGAACCATTCTAGCTACTATAAAAGCATATCCCTAATCTCATCACACGCGTTGAATTGAAATAAAATGGACAATGGACATTCAACAGGATAATATGCTGTAACGTTTTTTGCATGAATGTCTTTCCAGCGGGAAATGAAACTGGAATTGAAAAACATTTTATTGTATGAGACAATATTGTCCATCAGCGCGTGTAACAACCCAGGGTTTATAAACGCGGATACCGACCCTGCCGTTTTTGGGGGCACAGTCGATAGCGCGCTGGTCTTCGGGCCAGAAGTTCGAGGGTTCGAGACCTGCTGTTTCATTACAACACACCCAGAAAAGACCATCGGCCTTTGATATATTGCTGTCATTAGAAATAACAGCACATCACCACCAAAATATATATTTAATAGACAACATTTCCATGGTGATTTCAGAAGTATTCATAAACACTGATGAAGGATGTACAAAGTTACTTCCAATGTGTCACTGTGATGGTAACTATTCTCTCAGTCCTCACATAGTTAGGTGGTGGTATTATTTTCAGTCTCTGCCTTTCACTCCTCCCATCGAATTCCTTGGATGGCAAGTCTGTGTGTATCTCCGGGAGTGAAATTATTTTGTCATTTGACTTTGTGAATGCATAGGTTTTACATTGGTGGGTTCCCACATTTTTTTCAATTTCCACCCATGCTTTAGCGTTTGTTATAATTGAACTCAATGAGTGTCAGCTTTCATCTTGAGTTCCTTCAGAAGTTCCACTGAGTTGTAATGTTCTCCCAGTCCATACGCATGACGCACGTACCTAAAAAACAATATTAACAATTAAAAAGGCACAAATTCATCATTTGGCTTCATTTGTTTTTCAACAAAATGGCAGCCCTCGTCACGTTGTTTATCTAAAAGGCTGAAGAATGAGGTTGGAGAATTGTAACCACTCAAATTCATTGGTAGACGAAGCTGGGGAAGTTTAGAGGTGACATGGTACTAACATAATGGGAGACTTGTTAAATTCCTCTCCAATGATTATGGAGAATCAGCTTGGAGTACTTCTATTGGCAGTTGAAGGACCTGTGTCAGAGCTCTCAGCTGTTAGGAAACACAGAATCATCATACATGAATGGGCTCCCGAGTGGCGCAGTGGTCACCCCTACCTTCTTTTTTTTTTAAGGTATCTGTGACCAACAAATGCATATCTGTATTCCCAGTCATGTGAAATACATAGATTAGGGCCTAATGAATTTCAATTGACTGATTTCCTTATACGAATGCTCTAGAGTGGCGCAGCGGTCTAAGGCACTGCATCTCAGTGCTAGAGGCGTCACTACAGACCCTGGTTCAGAGGGGCGTCACTACAGACCCTGGTTCAGAGGTCTAAGACACTGCATCTCAGTGCTAGAGGAGTCACTACAGACCCTGGTTCAGAGGTCTAAGACACTGCATCTCAGTGCTAGAGGCGTCACTACTACTATTGGGAGTACCATAGGGCGGCGCACAATTGGCCCAGCGTTGTCCGGGTTTGGCCAGGGTAGGCCGTCATTGTAAATAAGAATTTGTTCTTGCCTAGTTAAATAAAGGTTAAATAAATAAATAATAATAATGTGACAAATGCAATTTGATTCAATTTATAAATCAGTATAAAACCATTAAAACACCAGGTGCTCTGTTGGGTCCTTTGATAAAACAAATAGCCTGATCAAGTGATTAAGGTTCCTCCAGTGGTCCTCCAGTGGTCCACCAGTGGTCCTCCAGTGGTCCTCCAGTGGTCCTCCAGTGGTCCTCCAGTGGTCCTCCAGTGGTCCACCAGTGGTCCTCCAGTGGTCCACCAGTGGTCCTCCAGGGGTCCTCCAGTGGTCCTCCAGTGGTCCTCCAGGGGTCCTCCAGTGGTCCTCCAGTGGTCCTCCAGGGGTCCTCCAGTGGTCCTCCAGGGGTCCTCCAGTGGTCCTCCAGGGGTCCTCCAGTGGTCCTCCAGGGGTCCTCCAGTGGTCCTCCAGTGGTCCTCCAGTGGTCCACCCCAGGAGACTGTGTCTGCTACGTCACTGCAATACTTCTCAAACCCATCTGAAAACACCCAGAGAGGGGTGATCACACACAGGTGATATTTTATACACACCCTGGAGTGACACTGCAGTGTGGACCACAAGTGATACTGAATTTCCTTTCGAAATAATGAAGAGAAAAAGGGGAGGGGGGGGGGACTACAGAATATTAGTAATAGTATGACCACATACAGGTGGGGGGGACTACAGAATATTAGTAATAGTATAACCACATACAGGTGATTCCTCACCAAAGTAGAAGAACAAAAAGACCATGGTTTGGGGGATTTTCTACAGGAATATCAACGTTAGAGGAGGAACTCTGATCGTACGGGAATATCAACATTACTCTGATCGTACGGGAATATCAACATTACTCTGATCGTACAGGAATATCAACATTACTCTGATCGTACGGGAATATCAACGTTACTCTGATCGTACGGGAATATCAACATTACTCTGATCGTACAGGAATATCAACGTTACTCTGATCGTACGGGAATATCAACATTACTCTGATCGTACAGGAATATCAACGTTACTCTGATCGTACAGGAATATCAACGTTAGAGGAGGAACTCTGATCGTACAGGAATATCAACGTTAGAGGGGGAACTGATCGTTTTACAGCCCATTTTATACAGATTGTGACATCATCTAACTGAGAAGCATCAGTAAGGGACAGCTCCACCTAGAATGTGATTTATTTTTGTTAAATTATTAACTTTTGGTGAACAGTTTGGTTGTTTTAATGCAGTGCTGTGTTCTCATCTGGAGTTGGTTTTCCTATAAAGATAGTGTTCTGAAAGCTAACTAGTATACTAAGTCATTTTGATCATCAAGCAAGAAGCAAGAAGGGCAGGACTGAGGGACAACGAGAAGGAGGGCAGGACTGAGGGACAACGAGAAGGAGGGCAGGACTGAGGGACAACGAGCAGAAAGGAGGGCAGGACTGAGGGACGAGAAGGAGGGCAGGACATCAGGACAACGAGCAGAAAGGAGGGCAGGACTGAGGGACAACGAGAAGGAGGGCAGGACATCAGGACAACGAGCAGAAAGGAGGGCAGGACATCAGGACAACGAGCAGAAAGGAGGGCAGGACTGAGGGACAACGAGAAGGCATTTATTTGATTTCAGAGGTTCTCTCGCCACCCCATTTTTAAATCTGTCTCTCACGACCCATAGTTTGGGAAATTCTGTAAGCACTGATATGTAGACAATAGTTACCTTTTCGTCTGCTCCTCCTCCTCATGATGAGTCGAGTTGTTCCTCGTTGTGTTTCTGATTCAGCCCAGCCTACAGCTTGGTAATATCAGTCAGTCAGCTGTTTTACACCTCTTCTTGGCATTTTTGGGGACAGCATTTTTCAAGCTCTGGATTTTAGCTGAAACACGGTTTATGGTTTATGTCCCCTTTTCACATATCACAATAGTCTATAGTAGTCATATGGCATAATAATAGTCTATAGTAGTCAAACAGCCATAACAATAGTCTACAGTAGTCAAACCTCTATAACAATAGTCTACAGTAGTCAAACCTCTATTACAATAGCCTACAGTAGTCATATGGCCATAGCAATAGTCTACAGTAGTCAAACCTCTATAACAATAGTCTACAGTAGTCAAACCTCTATAACAATAGTCTACAGTAGTCAAACCTCTATAACAATAGTCTACAGTAGTCAAACCTCTATAGCAATAGTCTACAGTAGTCAAACCTCTATAACAATAGTCTACAGTAGTCAAACCTCCATAACAATAGCCTACAGTAGTCATATGGCCATAATAATAGTCTATAGTAGTCAAACCTCTATAACAATAGTCTACAGTAGTCATACCTCTATAACAATAGTCTACAGTAGTCAAACCTCCATAACAATAGTCTACAGTAGTCATATGGCCATAACAATAGCCTACAGTAGTCATATGGCCATAACAATAGTCTACAGTAGTCAAACCTCCATAACAATAGTCTACAGTATTCAAACCTCCATAACAATAGTCTACAGTAGTCAAACCTCTATAACAATAGTCTACAGTAGTCATATGGCCATAACAATAGCCTACAGTAGTCAAACCTCCATAACAATAGTCTACAGTATTCAAACCTCCATAACAATAGCCTACAGTAGTCAAACCTCTATAACAATAGTCTACAGTAGTCATATGGCCATAACAATAGCCTACAGTAGTCAAACCTCTATAACAATAGCCTACAGTAGTCATATGGCCATAACAATAGTCTACAGTAGTCAAACCTCCATAACAATAGTCTACAGTATTCAAACCTCCATAACAATAGTCTACAGTAGTCAAACCTCTATAATAATAGTCTACAGTAGTCAAACCTCTATAACAATAGCCTACAGTAGTCAAACCTCTATAACAATAGCCTACAGTAGTCAAACCTCTATAACAATAGTCTACAGTAGTCAAACCTCTATAATAATAGTCTACAGTAGTCAAACCTCCATAACAATAGTCTACAGTAGTCAAACCTCTATAATAATAGTCTACAGTAGTCATATGGCCATAACAATAGTCTACAGTAGTCAAACCTCTATAACAATAGTCTACAGTAGTCAAACCTCTATAACAATAGTCTACAGTAGTCAAACCTCTATAACAATAGTCTACAGTAGTCAAACCTCTATAACAATAGCCTACAGTAGTCAAACCTCTATAACAATAGTCTACAGTAGTCAAACCTCTATAACAATAGTCTACAGTAGTCAAACAGCCATAACAATAGTCTACAGTAGTCATACTACAATAATAATAATGATCTAACTAGCTAACCTTAACACAGATAAAGGTATATTTGCCTAAACTAAACTGCTGTTTTGATTTTAAAAAAGTTAGACTTGTTATTTTTTTTTAAACAAATAAAATGAGTAGCTAACTAGAATAACAGATAGGCATGTCATATCTATCCCACTCAGGGTGTTACAACGTGAGTATAAGTTGAACGCAAACTACTAATAACGTTACAGCAACGATATCATTGTAAATCTTAAACCTCCATCTAATTGCCAACCTTGCAGATCCTTCTTCTCCTTGCGATGTTGCTTGGCTAAGAGATGCTCGTCTGTCTCCACCTTTTCCATGACTGTAAATGTAACATATCCATGTTAACGTTATGATTTTGTTGTTATGTAGAATCAGATCAAATTGAATGTCAGCTGGCCGCCCAGTACAATTTAAACGTGTTGCAGATAAAAGAATATGTCCTTGGCTTTCAGTATTCATGGCACAAACCACCCAGTTTATAATGTATTATATAATCAGGTTTGAGACATGGTAAATCCATTGCCATCAAGTAACTTGGGCAGAAGTTCTCCTATACATATCTATATATATATATATATATATATATCTATATATATATATATATATATATATATATATATATATATATATATATACACACACACAATCCTTTCAGTCAAGATATACAGTACAGTGAATCAAGTGGCTAAGTGAAAACTAACAAAGCCTAGTTTCCCAGAGAACTAGCCTTGTAATCCCTGTGCAGTGATTTCCTAAATGGTTAAGAACAGTGAAGTAACTGCTGAAAGGACAGAACCTGTAAATACTTCTCAAATACAGATTGTTTTTTTTATCTTATTAAAGTTGGAAATAAAAAAGGTTTTTATTAACAGAATGGGTTATTTTGTCAGTACACAGACAAATCCAAAACAGTTAATAAGGGTAAAATACCACGTGTTTTATCAAGGCTTATAGCTCATAAAGAGAGATCTCAGACCTTCAGCAGAAATGAAGCATCCCTCATCTTTCTTCCTCAAAATTTGCCCCCAAAACGCTTCCATACTTATGCGTAAAAGAGGGACATTCATTTCAGAAGGTAGCAATTTCTCTACCACTGAATGACCGGTATAGGCTAATAATTACTTGTGAGCAGATGACACATTGGGGTGATATACATACGCATAGGGATAGAGTTTCAGCAGAACGCATGATGAAATATGCTTATGCTCAATGGTAACATGGGATTTATATAGACATTAAAATGCTTTGAGTATCACGTTAAAGCTGGTGTGTTTTAGTGCCTTAGCCCCTTTTAAAACAGGCTTCTGGGTTTTTGCATTGTATTCGTCTATTTCTTCTGCGATTAACAGCGGCTGAGCTGGAGCTGTGTTTGTGAGACAAGGAAGACAGTTCTCACAAAAATGTCTAAAGTATGAACGGTTGGACTACAAACTTATGACTCCACTATGAAACTCTTGAGATACCTACAAACATGCACTGTTTTGCTCACAAGCCAAAAGAGTCTTAGAAGGTAAAGGCTCTTCTACATTGATTGGACATCCCAGGACATAGTGTCTATAATACTGTGATAAGCTCACAGTTGCTGCCACAAATTCCACACAGCTGTCACTGAATAGTTGGATATTTATTTCCAACTGAGAAAACAATTTCTATATTTACAGCAATTTTATAAATTCATTTTCTATAACGTTTTTGCTTCGTGAAAAAAAAAACGTGTTGCGCTGCATACTTCCGGTTATTGAAATATCGCGATTTTCATTGGTCATCACATCACAACAGGTTCCTTAGTTGATTGGTCAGGTCTTAGATTCTAGTTGACGGAGTTCGTTTTAACTTGACGTTCAGTCCAAATTCACGTTCAATTTAAAGTTGATATTCTTATTTTCAGGACTCTTTAAAACGTTAGATTCTCAAAGACCGATGATATGGGATTGGCAATGAACAAAACGCCAGTGAAGCTTTAACTAAATAACAAATATGTCCAAAAACTACATTGCCCAGAAATGTTTTCACCGTTCGAAGACTGTCTTCAACATCAATCACAGAATGATTGATTTTAATGTATCGTTCTTCACGGTTGGTAGATATATGGTCGATATCAGTGGTGTAAAGTACTTAAGCACAAATATACTGAACAAAGATGTAAACGCGACATGCAACAATTTCAATAATTTAACTGAGTTTCAGATCATATAAAGAAATCCGTCAATTAAAATAAATAGATATGGCCCTTGATGGACATGACTGGGCAGAGGGGCGCATTTTTAGGCAGGGTTGAAGACCGCGGCGTTTTCTGAGCTAAACTGACCAAGACGCACCTCGAACAACACATTAAAACTCACATAATTCTCCCCAAAAACAATGACAATTCTCTCAGCTTTTTAGGTGAGAGCTGATGCCGTCCTTTGACAAGCAGTGTCCACTTTGTCAAAGGCAGGGACGCAAGATATGTTGCTCGTCTATTCCCAACTCGCCTCTCTGGGGTGCTGTTGGAGAGATGCATCTCAGCGGAGGTCCACCAACAGTTCCTCCAAAACATAATCTAACATAAATCATGTAGCTATAGGATATGGTAGAAAGAGTATTTGGTTATTTTCTGTAGCCTAAAGGGCTGGAGATAAAATGTATGATAATGTAATGATCATGCAGTTTCTCCGATCAAATAGCCTAACCTAAATGGCACTCGATCAAATAAAACACGTTAATAAACAACATATCCTAAAAACAGGACAGGTCAAAGTAAAAATGGACGATATGGAATGGATAATCGCAACTGTTGTCCAGGAGTTTCACCCCATTGTCATGATCAGTGGTTTCAAGTTTGAATCCCTCCATTTTTGACAAGCTGATCATAGTGAAAAATAAAATACTTCTGCATTTCCCGGTGAGCATTGCAAATAGGCTCGCGATAACTCCTGATAGAGTTGGGTAGTGATATTCATGGTTTAAATAGCCGAATTCATTAGTCACCGGAATCAGGACTAATAAAGCCGTTGCACATGGGAAGGGCATTCATACAATTCCACTGAGGGCGACATGGTACGCTACACCCCAGTAAGCACTAGCCGACGTCTTTTTTTGGTCCTTTCCAGACATCGTTGTTTGATGTTTTACAAACGGAAGACTCACCACTTAGAAGGGAATTCATAGAATACAATGTCAGGCAACACTGAAAGCTACATCTCAGTCAGCACGGACGCCTTTTAGAAGTCTGCTGTTCTGGACCGGCCTTGATTTCCAAAAACCACAAACATTGGTTTGTGGTCCGGACCAGATTTTGTCCGGTCTTGACCAGCCTTGATTTGGCCCCAAAATAGACTAATATAAATTACTTCTTTCCGACTTTCATTCAGAACCAAAAATTAACCTGATTTCAACATCCGGAAAATACCAATTTCAACGTCTGTAAAATACGTATTTTCAGCATCAGGAAAGTTAGATTTTCAACTTTCAGTCAGAACCGAAAATGAACCGGATTTGAACGTCCAAAAAATACACATTTTTCGATGCCCGGAAAATATATATTTTTCAACATCATGGAAAGTACGTATTTTAAACAAATGGAAAATAGCTTTTCACCTTTCATTCAGAAACTAAATTTTACCTAACTTCAACATTTGGAAAATGTGTATTTTAGAGGTCATTTTGCTGACTGTGACGATTCTAGTTTTGAGCTTATGGTGGCAGAATTGCAAGGACCGGCCTTGTGCGCAGCCATGGGTGGGCCTGGGAGGGCATAGGCCCACCCACTTGGGAGCCAGGCCCAGCCAATCAGAATGAGTTTTTCCCCACAAAGGGGTTTTATTACAGACAGATAAACTACTCAGTTTCATCAGCTGTCCGGGTGGCTGGTCTCAGACGATCCCGCAGGTAAAAAAGCCGGATGTGGAGGTCCTGGGCTGGCGTGGTTCCACGTGGTCTGGAGTTGTGAGGCTGGTTGGACGTACTGCCAAATTCTCTAACACAACATTGGAGGTGGCTTATGGTAGAGAAATGAACATTCAATTCTCTGGCAACAGCTCTGGTGGACATTCCTGCAGTCAGCATGCCAATTGAACACGCCCTCAAAACGTATATTTTTGACAACTTTTACTAAACCAGATTCCTAAATAAAATAATGTACTTTTTACTCCTTACATTTTCCCTGACACCTAAAAATACTTGTTACATTTTAAATGCTTAGCAGGACAAAATGGTCCAATTCAACAAAACATCCCTGGTCATCCCTACTGCCTCTGATCTGGAGGACTCACTAAACAGAGAACATCCCTGGTCATCTCTACTGCCTCTGATCTGGAGGACTCACTAAACAGAGAACATCCCTGGTCATCTCTACTGCCTCTGATCTGGAGGACTCACTAAACAGAGAACATCCCTGGTCATCCCTACTGCCTCTGATCTGGAGGACTCACTAAACAGAGAACATCCCTGGTCATCTCTACTGCCTCTGATCTGGAGGACTCACTAAACAGAGAACATCCCTGGTCATCCCTACTGCCTCTGATCTGGAGGACTCACTAAACAGAGAACATCCCTGGTCATCCCTACTGCCTCTGATCTGGAGGACTCACTAAACAGAGAACATCCCTGGTCATCCCTACTGCCTCTGATCTGACGGACTCACTAAACACAGATGCATAGTTTGTAAATTATGTCTGAGTGTTGAAGTGTGCCCCTGGCTAAAAAAAAACAAGAAAATGGTGCAGTCTGGTTTTCTTAATGTAAGGAATTTTAAATTATTTATACTTAAGTTTTAGTTTTGATACTTAAGCATATTTAAAAGCATTTACTTTTAGACTTTTACTCAAGTAGTAATTTACTGGGTGACTTTCACTTTTACTTGAGTCATTTTCTATTAAGGTGTCTTTTCTATTACTGTCACGTTGGTGTGTAGAGACAGACCAAGGTGCAGCCTGATTAAAGTTCCACATCATTTATTCAAGCCAAACTATTAAACAAACAAACAAACAAAGTGACTTCAGCGGTGCAACGTGCGTTAACTCAAAATTGAAAAATATAATATCCCACAAAACATAGGTGGGAACAATATCTACTTAAATATGATCCCCAATTAGAGACAACGATTACCAGCTTCCTCTGATTGGGAATCATACAAATCACCAACATAGAAAAATAAAATAGAACCCCACATAGAAATAATAAACTAGAATACCCCCTAGTCACGCCCTGACCTACTACACCATAGAGAAACAATGGCTCTCTATGGTCAGGGCGTGACAATTGTTATTGGTAACTATAGTGAATTGGGTACTTTCCCCACCACTGATTGATATAATACACCTATGATTCGTAATGAAATTATATAAGTAGAAATTCTTCAATAATGTATTCTCTTTTATTGAACCAAACCTCATTGTTTTAGAAAACACACCTATATCATTCAGACAGCATACCAGGGACGTCACTAGAGATCCATGGATCCCTGCAGCATAACGTTCAGTGTTGTTTCATCTGTTAAACATAGAACATATATCAGACGTGAATAGAATAAAATATAATGGCTCATGAATTGATTGGATTTATATAGCGATTTTTTTTCTAGACACTTATCACATGTTTTTTTTTACAAGGGAAGATCAGAATATAATATAATATTGTAGATTCTTAGATAGTTTTGTTTAATATTTTAAAACAGAGAATAGAATAAAGGCTATCAACAGTAGTTTATTAGGCCTGAATGAGAATGATTATAAGATCTACTTTGCAGGCCTACTAAGTGACATGTCACCACTGTGCATGAGGGTAACGGGTTGGTTTGGGGGGATTTCGCTCTCTCTGCATTCCGTTGCTCATATCCCTCCCACAGCGGGTCCGAGTTAGGTCTCTGTAGCTCCACCTCCGAGGAACTGGCCTCGCCAGAACAGTAGGCTACCGCCGATTAGCTGGCCGCCCCCTCCCAAGGAAACACTGGCCAGAAGAGAGGCTCTGCCGCCGTTCAGCTCGTTGTTTATTCGTCTGGGTTGGGTGTACTGCTGCCGCCATGGCCGACGAAGGCATGGATGAACGGTCCCCGCTGCTCTCAGCACCGAACTCCGGGAATGTCTCACCGTTGGAACCGCCGGCATACCTGCAGGACACGAGTCCAAGAGGTAAACCAACGTTAGGCTATGACTCCCCCCATGTGTGCTGAATCGTTTTGGGAGTATCGTGTTGAGCAATGTTTTGCATGGTGTGTTAAATTATAACGGGGAAAACACCGGCATCAATCTAAAAAAATCAACCCGGCGGGCAGAAAAACCGAAATCAGAAGGTGGAGTTTGCAGTGTTTAGAAGAACAACGCAGGAGAAGGCCTAGTCGATTAATTTCACAACAATTCCTGTTGTAGTTCTGTATTCTGTAGTGATGCATTACGATCTGTTGTTGTTGCTGGGTAATACTGTTTACACCCCCTCTCCCCTCTTTCTACAAATATCTATAAGGATATAAGTGATGTTGTCAGAACATAAACAACGTAGCCATGACTTGAGATGAGCAAGAAGGACGTTAACAAATCAGATGATACAATTATAATTTGCAATCCCCTCTGAACATTGTGTTTGTTGTGGTTGTGGGTCTGTAAGACACTAGGCCCATTCACATTTAACATGGCAGGTTATGAATGAGTCTGTTTTATAACCCATGTATCATTCAGTGCTTTCCATTCATTTGATTGGACCATAAACAGATTTGAAATAGATGTGTTTAGTACAGTATTCCTATCCCTTCAGTCCATGCATGACCCATAGACCCAGTAGTGCATGTTGTTGAGGATCATTTCACTGTGTGCTGTCTGGAAACATAATACCCCCGTATAGTGTTGTAATATTCAGATGTTTTTCATGTGGGGGGGTGTGAATGCTCCCATCATTCACCCTGTTTATCACAGTGATATTCAGATGATGAGCCTATAGAGCCATGATACAGTACTATACACATGCCTGTTTATCACAGTGATATTCAGATGATGAGCCTATAGAGCCATGATACAGTACTATACACATGCCTGTTTATCACAGTGATATTCAGATGATGAGCCTATAGAGCCATGATACAGTACTATACACATGCCTGTTTATCACAGTGATATTCAGATGATGAGCCTATAGAGCCATGATACAGTACTATACACATGCCTGTTTATCACAGTGATATTCAGATGATGAGCCTATAGAGCCATGATACAGTACTATACACATGCCTGTTTATCACAGTGATATTCAGATGATGAGCCTATAGAGCCATGATACAGTACTATACACATGCCTGTTTATCACAGTGATATTCAGATGATGAGCCTATAGAGCCATGATACAGTACTATACACATGCCTGTTTATCACAGTGATATTCAGATGATGAGCCTATAGAGCCATGATACAGTACTATACACATCCCTGTTGTTCCAGCTGGAATGACTGGACAGTCTACTAACCTACAGTAAACAACACATATTTGTCAAGAAAGCTTTTCTACTGAGCTGGCTTGATCAAATCTCAGAACACAGAGGCTATGTTCCTCTCAGTTAGAACACAGGAGTTATGTTCCTCTCAGTTAGAACACAGGAGTTATGTTCCTCTCAGTGTTATGTTCCTCTCAGTTAGAACACAGGAGTTACGTTCCTCTCAGTTAGAACACAGGAGTTACGTTCCTCTCAGTTAGAACACAGAGGCTACATTCCTCTCAGTTAGAACACAGGAGTTATGTTCCTCTCAGTTAGAACACAGGAGTTACGTTCCTCTCAGTTAGAACACAGGAGTTATGTTCCTCTCAGTTAGAACACAGGGGTTACGTTCCTCTCAGTTAGAACACAGGAGTTATGTTCCTCTCAGTTAGAACACAGGGGTTACGTTCCTCTCAGTTAGAACACAGGAGTTACGTTCCTCTCAGTTAGAACACAGGAGTTACGTTCCTCTCAGACAGAACAGAGGCTACGTTCCTCTCAGACAGAACAGAGGCTACGTTCCTCTCAGACAGAACAGAGGCTACGTTCCTCTCAGACAGAACAGAGGCTACGTTCCTCTCAGACAGAACAGAGGCTACGTTCCTCTCAGACAGAACAGAGGCTACGTTCCTCTCAGACAGAACAGAGACTACGTTCCTCTCAGACAGAACAGAGGCTACGTTCCTCTCAGACAGAACAGAGGCTACGTTCCTCTCAGACAGAACAGAGGCTACGTTCCTCTCAGACAGAACAGAGGCTACGTTCCTCTCAGACAGAACAGAGGCTACGTTCCTCTCAGACAGAACAGAGGCTACGTTCCTCTCAGACAGAACAGAGGCTACGTTCCTCTCAGACAGAACAGAGGCTACGTTCCTCTCAGACAGAACAGAGGCTACGTTCCTCTCAGACAGAACAGAGGTTACGTTCCTCTCAGACAGAACACAGAGGTTACGTTCGCCACTGGCGCCCTGTGCTCTTCACAGATGAAAGCAGGTTCACTCTGAGCACATATGACAGATGTGACAGTCTGGAGACGCCGTGGAGAACGTTCTGCTGCCTGCAACATCCTCCAGCATGACCGGTTTGGCGGTGGCTCAGTTATGGTGTGGGGTGGCATTTCTTTGTGTGGCCACACAGCCCTCCATGTGCTCGCCAGAGGTAGCCTGACTGCCATTAGGTACCGAGATGAGATCTTCAGACACCTTGTGAGACCATATGCTGGTGCGGTCGGCCCTGGGTTCCTCCTAATGCAAGACAATGCTAGACCTCATGTGGCTGGAGTGTGTCAGCAGTTCCTGCAAGAGGAAGGCATTGATGCTATGGACTGGTCCGCCCGTTCCCCAGACCTGAATCCAATTGAGCACATCTGGGACATCATGTCTCTCTCCATCCACCAACGCCACGTTGCACCACAGACTGTCCAGGAGTTGGCGGATGCTTTAGTCCAGGTCTGGAAGGAGATCCCTCAGGAGACCATCCGCCACCTCATCAGGAGCATGCCCAGGCGTTGTAGGGAGGTCATACAAGCACGTGGAGGCCACACACACTACTGAGCCTCATTTTGACTTGTTTTAAGGACATGACATCAAAGTTGGATCAGCCTGTAGTGTGGTTTTCCACTTTAATTTTGAGTGTGACTCCAAATCCAGACCTCCATGGGTTGATAAATTTGATTTCCATTGATAATTTTTGTGTGATTTTGTTGTCAGCACATTCAACTATGTAAAGAAAAAAGTATTTAATAAGAATATTTCATTCATTTAGATCTGTTATTTTAGTGTTCCCTTTATGTTTTTGAGCAGTGTATATTTCTGGGTATAGTTTGTTTTGGCTCCAGGTCGTGTCGTCATTTGTCGTAACATTGTTCTGCCCTGACAGTTTTCTTCAACAAAACTAGATATTCTTCAGGAAAAGGAGTGTAAACTGATTTATTGACACCAGGGATGCATCCCAAATAGCACCCCATTTCATACATGTAGTGCACTACTTTCTACCAGAGCCCTATGAGTCCTGGTGAAAAGTAGTGCACTATATAGGGAACTGAGAGTCAGACATAATGCACCTTCGGTACATTCTGGAGCACATAGCCAGCCAACGGCCATTTAATGTAGACTGAATGGGTTTTGTTACCTACCTTTTGTACGGCGTGAGATTTAAATCTGATGTTTGATCCATATTTCACCACTGGATTAACGGTAGACGTTGAGCTGATCTGTAGTGACTGCCTTCTCCAGGGTGGCTTAGTGGTTAGAGCGTTGGACTAGTAACCGGAAGGTTGCAAGTTCAAATCCCCGAGCTGACAAGGTACAAATCTGTCGTTCTGCCCCTGAACAAGGCAGTTAACCCCACTGTTCCTAGGCCGTCATTGAAAATAAAAATTTGTTCTTAACTGACTTGCCTAGTTAAATAAAGGTAAAATAAATAAACTTCCTGGATCCAGTCCCATACTGTTTCTGAACAGACTTTTCATTTGTTTTCGCGCTTGAAGACCATAAAAAAAAAAGTTGATCCGGAATTTGTCAGACATTCCCAGCGTATAGTGATGGCCTAGTTATTTCCCCAATGCTTACTCAGGATTATGGCACATTCTCCGGGTCTATTGGGTTCTGGTTAAGTACACACCTCTATCATTCAACAGGGATTGGCACGGGTCAGAGAGGGTAGGACTGCTGAACTGGGCTCTAGTCTGTAGGTTAGTGAATACACAGGTTATCTGGACTGGGTTATTTAATGGTTGTTCTAGTGACTACACAGCTGGGTTATTTAATGGTTGTTGTCGTGACTACACAGCTGGGTTATTTAATTTTGTGACTACACAGCTGGGATATTTAATGGTTGTTGTAGTGACTACACAGCTGGCTAATTTAATGGTTGTTGTAGTGACTACACAGCTGGCTAATTTAATGGTTGTTGTCGTGACTACACAGCTGGGTTATTTAATGGTTGTTGTAGTGACGACACAGCTGGGTTATTTAATGGTTGTTCTAGTGACTACACAGCTGGGTTATTTAATGGTTGTTGTAGTGACTACACAGCTGGGTTATTTAATGGTTGTTGTCGTGACGACACAGCTGGGTTATTTAATGGTTGTTGTCGTGACGACACAGCTGGGTTATTTAATGGTTGTTGTCGTGACGACACAGCTGGGTTATTTAATGGTTGTTGTAGTGACTACACAGCTGGGTTATTTAATGGTTGTTGTAGTGACTACACAGCTGGGTTATTTAATGGTTGTTGTAGTGACTACACAGCTGGGTTATTTAATGGTTGTTGTAGTGACTACACAGCTGGGTTATTTAATGGTTGTTGTAGTGACTACACAGCTGGGTTATTTAATGGTTGTTGTAGTGACTACACAGCTGGGTTTATGAAATGTTTGTTGTAGTGACTACACAGCTGGGTTATTTAATGGTTGTTGTAGTGACTACACAGCTGGGTTATTTAATGGTTGTTGTAGTGACTACACAGCTGGGTTTATGAAATGTTTGTTGTAGTGACTACACAGCTGGGTTTATGAAATGTTTGTTGTAGTGACTACACAGCTGGGTTATTTAATGGTTGTTGTAGTGACTACACAGCTGGGTTATTTAATGGTTGTTGTAGTGACTACACAGCTGGGTTATTTAATGGTTGTTGTAGTGACTACACAGCTGGGTTATTTAATGGTTGTTGTAGTGACTACACAGCTGGGTTATTTAATGGTTGTTGTAGTGACTACACAGCTGGGTTATTTAATGGTTGTTGTAGTGACTACACAGCTGGGTTATTTAATGGTTGTTGTAGTGACTACACAGCTGGGTTATTTAATGGTTGTTGTAGTGACTACACAGCTGGGTTATTTAATGGTTGTTGTAGTGACGACACAGCTGGGTTATTTAATGGTTGTTGTAGTGACGACACAGCTGGGTTATTTAATGGTTGTTGTAGTGACTACACAGCTGGGTTATTTAATGGTTGTTGTAGTGACGACACAGCTGGGTTATTTAATGGTTGTTGTAGTGACGACACAGCTGGGTTATTTAATGGTTGTTGTAGTGACTACACAGCTGGGTTATTTAATGGTTGTTGTAGTGACTACACAGCTGGGTTATTTAATGGTTGTTCTAGTGACTACACAGCTGGGTTATTTAATGGTTGTTGTAGTGACGACACAGCTGGGTTATTTAATGGTTGTTGTAGTGACTACACAGCTGGGTTATTTAATGGTTGTTCTAGTGACTACACAGCTGGGTTATTTAATGGTTGTTGTAGTGACGACACAGCTGGGTTATTTAATGGTTGTTGTAGTGACTACACAGCTGGGTTATTTAATGGTTGTTGTAGTGACTACACAGCTGGGTTATTTAATGGTTGTTGTAGTGACTACACAGCTGGGTTATTTAATGGTTGTTGTAGTGACTACACAGCTGGGTTATTTAATGGTTGTTGTAGTGACTACACAGCTGGGTTATTTAATGGTTGTTGTAGTGACTACACAGCTGGGTTATTTAATGGTTGTTGTAGTGACTACACAGCTGGGTTATTTAATGGTTGTTGTAGTGACTACACAGCTGGGTTTATGAAATGATTGTTGTAGTGACTACACAGCTGGGTTATTTAATGGTTGTTGTAGTGACTACACAGCTGGGTTATTTAATGGTTGTTGTAGTGACTACACAGCTGGGTTTATGAAATGTTTGTTGTAGTGACTACACAGCTGGGTTTATGAAATGTTTGTTGTAGTGACTACACAGCTGGGTTATTTAATGGTTGTTGTAGTGACTACACAGCTGGGTTATTTAATGGTTGTTGTAGTGACTACACAGCTGGGTTATTTAATGGTTGTTGTAGTGACTACACAGCTGGGTTATTTAATGGTTGTTGTAGTGACTACACAGCTGGGTTATTTAATGGTTGTTGTAGTGACTACACAGCTGGGTTATTTAATGGTTGTTGTAGTGACTACACAGCTGGGTTATTTAATGGTTGTTGTAGTGACTACACAGCTGGGTTATTTAATGGTTGTTGTAGTGACTACACAGCTGGGTTATTTAATGGTTGTTGTAGTGACGACACAGCTGGGTTATTTAATGGTTGTTGTAGTGACTACACAGCTGGGTTATTTAATGGTTGTTGTAGTGACTACACAGCTGGGTTATTTAATGGTTGTTGTAGTGACGACACAGCTGGGTTATTTAATGGTTGTTGTAGTGACGACACAGCTGGGTTATTTAATGGTTGTTGTAGTGACTACACAGCTGGGTTATTTAATGGTTGTTGTAGTGACTACACAGCTGGGTTATTTAATGGTTGTTCTAGTGACTACACAGCTGGGTTATTTAATGGTTGTTGTAGTGACGACACAGCTGGGTTATTTAATTGTTGTTGTAGTGACTACACAGCTGGGTTATTTAATGGTTGTTCTAGTGACTACACAGCTGGGTTATTTAATGGTTGTTGTAGTGACGACACAGCTGGGTTATTTAATGGTTGTTGTAGTGACTACACAGCTGGGTTATTTAATGGTTGTTGTAGTGACTACACAGCTGGGTTATTTAATGGTTGTTGTAGTGAGTACACAGCTGGGTTATTTAATGGTTGTTGTAGTGACTACACAGCTGGGTTATTTAATGGTTGTTGTAGTGACTACACAGCTGGGTTATTTAATGGTTGTTGTAGTGACTACACAGCTGGGTTATTTAATGGTTGTTGTAGTGACTACACAGCTGGGATATTTAATGGTTGTTGTAGTGACTACACAGCTGGCTAATTTAATGGTTGTTGTAGTGACTACACAGCTGGGTTATTTAATGGTTGTTGTAGTGACTACACAGCTGGGTTATTTAATGGTTGTTGTAGTGACTACACAGCTGGCTAATTTAATGGTTGTTGTAGTGACTACACAGCTGGGTTATTTAATGGTTGTTGTAGTGACTACACAGCTGGGTTATTTAATGGTTGTTGTAGTGACTACACAGCTGGGTTATTTAAAGGTTGTTGTAGTGACTACACAGCTGGGTTATTTAATGGTTGTTGTAGTGACTACACAGCTGGGTTATTTAATGGTTGTTGTAGTGACTACACAGCTGGGTTATTTAATGGTTGTTGTAGTGACTACACAGCTGGGTTATTTAATGGTTGTTGTAGTGACTACACAGCTGGGTTATTTAATGGTTGTTGTCGTGACTACACAGCTGGGTTATTTAAAGGTTGTTATTCTAGAATATAACCGTTCATAAGGTTGACAAAAACAGTATTGCCATACTATAAGGTATCGTGGCAAGGAAAGAAAATATATAGAGAACTTAATTTCCTGTGGAAAACAGTCCTAATGTGGTAAACAAGCAGCCTTACGTTGTCACCCAGATTCACGTTTGTATTCCAACCTATAGCACACACTGTTACATAGGCAAAGTTGTAAAGGACCAAAGAGTTTAGTCTGCTTTGGGTTTTCCTTTTTGCCGTGGAAAATCAGGTATCATGGTATCTGTCACCATACTGGAATCATGACAACCCTAGAAAACAAATGAATAGAATACCCGGTAGAATAGAATACCCGGTAGAATAGAATACCCGGTAGAATAGAATACCCGGTAGAATAGAATACCCGGTAGAATAGAATAGAATACCAGGTAGAATAGAATAGAATACCCGGTAGAATAGAATACCCGGTAGAATAGAACAGAATAGAATACCCAGTAGAATAGAATACATTGTAGAATAGAACAGAACAGAATACCCAGTAGAATAGAACACCCTGTAGAATAGAATACCCAGTAGAATAGAATACATTGTAGAATAGAACAGAACAGAATACCCAGTAGAATAGAATACCCTGTAGAATAGAATACCCAGTAGAATAGAACAGAATAGAATACCATGTAGAACAGAATAGAATACCCTGTAGAATAGAATACCCAGTAGAATAGAACAGAATAGAATACCCTGTAGAATAGAACAGAATAGAATACCCTGTAGAATAGAACAGAATAGAATACCCAGTAGAATAGAACAGAATAGAATACCATGTAGAACAGAATAGAATACCATGTAGAACAGAATAGAATACCCTGTAGAATAGAATACCCTGTAGAATAGAATACCCAGTAGAATAGAACAGAATAGAATACCATGTAGAACAGAATAGAATACCCTGTAGAATAGAATACCCAGTAGAATAGAACAGAATATAATACCCTGTAGAATAGAACAGAATTTAATACCCTGTAGAATAGAACAGAACAGAATACCATGTAGAATAGAACAGAATAGAATACCCAGTAGAATAGAATACCCTGTAGAATAGAATACCCAGTAGAATAGAATACCCAGTAGAATAGAACAGAATATAATACCCAGTAGAATAGAATACCCAGTAGAATTGAATACCCTGTAGAATAGAATACCCTGTAGAATAGAACAGAATAGAATACCCTGTAGAATAGAACAGAATAGAATACCATGTAGAATAGAATACCCTGTAGAATAGAACAGAATAGAATACCCTGTAGAATAGAATACCCTGTAGAATAGAATACCCAGTAGAATAGAATACCCAGTAGAATAGAACAGAATAGAATACCCAGTAGAATAGAATACCCAGTAGAATAGAATACCCTGTAGAATAGAATACCCTGTAGAATAGAATACCCTGTAGAATAGAACAGAATAGAATACCCTGTAGAATAGAACAGAATAGAATACCCAATAGAATAGAATACCCTGTAGAACAGAATAGAATACTCAGTAGAATAGAACAGAATAGAATACCCAGTAGAATAGAACAGAATAGAATACCCAGTAGAATAGAATACATTGTAGAATAGAACAGAATAGAATACCCAGTAGAATAGAACAGAATAGAATACCCAGTAGAATAGAATACCCAGTAGAATAGAACAGAATAGAATACCCAGTATAATAGAACAGAATAGAATACCCAGTAGAATAGAATACATTGTAGAATAGAACAGAATAGAATACCCAGTAGAATAGAACAGAATAGAATACCCAGTAGAATAGAACAGAATAGAATACCCAGTAGAATAGAACAGAATAGAATACCCAGTAGAATAGAATACATTGTAGAATAGAACAGAATAGAATACCCTGTAGATTAGAATACCCTGTAGAATAGAACAGCATAGAATACCCTGTAGAATAGAATACCCAGTAGAATAGAACAGAATAGAATACCATGTAGAATAGAACAGAATAGAATACCATGTAGAATAGAACAGAATAGAATACCCTGTAGAATAGAACAGAATAGAATACCATGTAGAATAGAACAGAATAGAATACCCTGTAGAATAGAACAGAATAGAATACCCAGTAGAATAGAATACCCAGTAGAATAGAACAGAATAGAATACCATGTAGAATAGAACAGAATAGAATACCATGTAGAATAGAACAGAATAGAATACCCAGTAGAATAGAATACCCAGTAGAGTAGAACAGAATAGAATACCCAGTAGAATAGAATACCCAGTAGAGTAGAACAGAATAGAATACCCAGTAGAATAGAACAGAATAGAATACCCAGTAGAATAGAACAGAATAGAATACCATGTAGAATAGAACAGAATAGAATACCCAGTAGAATAGAACAGAATAGAATACCCTGTAGAATAGAACAGAATAGAATACCCAGTAGAATAGAATACCCTGTAGAATATAACAGAATAGAATACCATGTAGAATAGAACAGAATAGAATACCATGTAGAATAGAACAGAATAGAATACCCAGTAGAATAGAACAGAATAGAATACCCAGTAGAATAGAATACCCTGTAGAATAGAACATAATAGAATACCCTGTAGAATAGAACAGAATAGAATACCCAGTAGAATAGAATACCCTGTAGAATAGAACAGAATAGAATACCATGTAGAATAGAACAGAATAGAATACCATGTAGAATAGAACAGAATAGAATACCCAGTAGAATAGAACAGAATAGAATACCATGTAGAATAGAACAGAATAGAATACCCAGTAGAATAGAACAGAATAGAATACCCAGTAGAATAGAATACCCAGTAGAATAGAATACCCTGTAGAATAGAACATAATAGAATACCCTGTAGAATAGAACAGAATAGAATACCCAGTAGAATAGAATACCCTGTAGAATAGAACAGAATAGAATACCATGTAGAATAGAACAGAATAGAATACCATGTAGAATAGAACAGAATAGAATACCATGTAGAATAGAACAGAATAGAATACCATGTAGAATAGAACAGAATAGAATACCCAGTAGAATAGAATACCCAGTAGAGTAGAACAGAATAGAATACCCAGTAGAATAGAACACAATAGAATACCCAGTAGAATAGAACAGAATAGAATACCCAGTAGAATAGAACAGAATAGAATACCCAGTAGAATAGAATACCCAGTAGAATAGAACAGAATAGAATACCCAGTAGAATAGAATAGAATACCCTGTAGAATAGAACAGAATAGAATACCCAGTATAATAGAACAGAATAGAATACCCAGTAGAATAGAACAGAATAGAATACCCAGTAGAATAGAATACCCTGTAGAATAGAACAGAATAGAATACCCTGTAGAATAGAACCGAATAGAATACCATGTAGAATAGAACAGAATAGAATACCATGTAGAATAGAACAGAATAGAATACCATGTAGAATAGAACAGAAGAGAATACCCAGTAGAATAGAACAGAATAGAATACCCAGTAGAATAGAACAGAATAGAATAACCAGTAGAATAGAATACATTGTAGAATAGAACAGAATAGAATACCCAGTAGATTAGAACATAATAGAATACCCTGTAGAATAGAACAGAATATAATACCCAGTAGAATAGAACAGAATAGAATACCATGTAGAATAGAATACCCAGTAGAATAGAACAGAATAGAATACCCAGTAGAATAGAACAGAATAGAATACCCAGTAGAATAGAATACATTGTAGAATAGAACAGAATAGAATACCCAGTAGAATAGAACAGAATAGAATACCCAGTAGAATAGAACAGAATAGAATACCGAGTAGAATAGAACAGAATAGAATACCCAGTAGAATAGAATACCCAGTAGAATAGAACAGAATAGAATACCCAGTATAATAGAACAGAAGACAATACCCAGTAGAATAGAACAGAATAGAATACCCAGTAGAATAGACCATAATAGAATACCCAGTAGAATAGAATACCTTGTAGAATAGAACAGAATAGAATACCCAGTAGAATAGAATACCCAGTAGAATAGAACAGAATAGAATACCCAGTAGAATAGAACAGAATAGAATACCCAGTAGAATAGAATACATTGTAGAATAGAACAGAATAGAATACCCAGTAGAATAGAACAGAATAGAATACCCAGTAGAATAGAATACATTGTAGAATAGAACAGAATAGAATACCCTGTAGAATAGAACAGAAGAGAATACCCAGTAGAATTGAACATAATAGAATACCCAGTAGAATAGAACATAATAGAATACCCAGTAGAATAGAACAGAATAGAATACCATGTAGAATAGAACAGAATAGAATACCCTGTAGAATAAAACAGAATAGAATACCCTGTAGAATAGAACAGAATAGAATACCCAGTAGAATAGAATACCCTGTAGAATAGAACAGAATAGAATACCCAGTAGAATAGAACAGAATAGAATACCATGTAGAACAGAACAGAATAGAATACCCAGTAGAATAGAACAGAATAGAATACCCTGTAGAATAGAACAGAATAGAATACCCAGTAGAATAGAATACCCTGTAGAATAGAACAGAATAGAATACCCAGTAGAATAGAACAGAATAGAATACCATGTAGAATAGAACAGAATAGAATACCCTGTAGAATAGAACAGAATAGAATACCCAGTAGAATAGAACAGAATAGAATACCATGTAGAATAGAACAGAATAGAATACCTAGTATAATAGAACAGAATAGAATACCCTGTAGAATAGAACAGAATAGAATACCCTGTAGAATAGAACAGAATAGAATACCATGTAGAATAGAATACCCTGTAGAATAGAACAGAATAGAATACCATGTAGAATAGAATACCCTGTAGAATAGAACAGAATAGAATACCATGTAGAATAGAATACCCAGTAGAACAGAATAGAATACCATGTAGAATAGAACAGAATAGAATACCCTGTAGAATAGAACAGAATAGAATACCATGTAGAAATAGAATACCATGTAGAATAGAACAGAATAGAATACCATGTAGAATAGAACAGAATAGAATACCATGTAGAATAGAATACCCTGTAGAATAGAACAGAATAGAATACCATGTAGAATAGAATACCCAGTAGAATAGAACAGAATAGAATACCCTGTAGAATAGAACAGAATAGAATACCATGTAGAATAGAACAGAATAGAATACCCAGTAGAATAGAACAGAATAGAATACCCAGTAGAATAGAACAGAATAGAATACCCTGTAGAATAGAATACCCAGTAGAATAGAACAGAATAGAATACCCTGTAGAATAGAACAGAATAGAATACCATGTAGAATAGAATACCCTGTAGAATAGAACAGAATAGAATACCATGTAGAATAGAATACCCTGTAGAATAGAACAGAATAGAATACCATGTAGAATATAATACCCAGTAGAACAGAATAGAATACCATGTAGAATAGAACAGAATAGAATACCCTGTAGAATAGAACAGAATAGAATACCATGTAGAAATAGAATACCATGTAGAATAGAACAGAATAGAATACCATGTAGAATAGAATACCCAGTAGAATAGAACAGAATAGAATACCCTGTAGAATAGAACAGAATAGAATACCATGTAGAATAGAACAGAATAGAATACCATGTAGAATAGAATACCCTGTAGAATAGAACAGAATAGAATACCATGTAGAATAGAATACCCAGTAGAATAGAACAGAATAGAATACCCTGTAGAATAGAACAGAATAGAATACCATGTAGAATAGAACAGAATAGAATACCCAGTAGAATAGAACAGAATAGAATACCCAGTAGAATAGAACAGAATAGAATACCCTGTAGAATAGAATACCCAGTAGAATAGAACAGAATAGAATACCCTGTAGAATAGAACAGAATAGAATACCATTTAGAATAGAACAGAATAGAATACCCTGTAGAATAGAACAGAATAGAATACCCAGTAGAATAGAACAGAATAGAATACCCTGTAGAATAGAACAGAATAGAATAACCAGTAGAATAGAACAGAATAGAATACCATGTAGAATAGAACAGAATAGAATACCATGTAGAATAGAATACCCTGTAGAATAGAACAGAATAGAATACCATGTAGAATAGAATACCCTGTAGAATAGAACAGAATATAATACCATGTAGAATAGAATCTCCAGTAGATTAGAACAGAATAGAATACCATGTAGAATAGAACAGAATAGAATACCCTGTAGAATAGAATACCCAGTAGAATAGAACAGAATAGAATACCCAGTAGAATAGAACAGAATAGAATACCCAGTAGAATAGAACAGAATAGAATACCCAGTAGAATAGAACAGAATAGAATACCATGTAGAATAGAACAGAATAGAATACCCAGTATAATAGAACAGAATAGAATACCCAGTAGAATAGAACAGAATAGAATACCATGTAGAATAGAACAGAATAGAATACCCAGTAGAATAGAACAGAATAGAATACCATGTAGAATAGAACAGAATAGAATACCATGTAGAATAGAACAGAATAGAATACCATGTAGAATAGAACATAATAGAATACCATGTAGAATTGAATACCCAGTAGAATAGAACAGAATAGAATACCATGTAGAATAGAACAGAATAGAATACCCAGTATAATAGAACAGAATAGAATACCCAGTAGAATAGAACAGAATAGAATACCATGTAGAATAGAACAGAATAGAATACCCTGTAGAATAGAACAGAATAGAATACCCAGTAGAATAGAATACCCTGTAGAATAGAACAGAATAGAATACCCAGTAGAATAGAATACCCTGTAGAATAGAACAGAATAGAATACCCAGTAGAATATAACAGAATAGAATACCATGTAGAATAGAACAGAATAGAATACCCTGTAGAATAGAATACCTGGTAGAATAGAACAGAATACCCTGTAGAATAGAACAGATTAGAATATCTAGTAGAATAGAACAGATTAGAATACCTGGTAGGATAGAATACCCGGTAGATTAGAACAGAATAGAATGTCCGGTAGAATCTAACAGAATTGAAGCTAGCTGTCCTGCATGACACTGAGACTACCAACTGGCTAGCTGCCCTCCATTAGACTGAGACTACCAGCAGGCTAGCTGCCCTCCATGATACTGAGACTACCAGCTGGCTAGCTGTCCTCCATGATACTGAGACTGCCAGCTGGCTAGCTGTCCACCATTAGACTGAGACTGCCAGCTGGCTAGCTTCCCTCCATGAGACTGTGACTACCAGCTGGCTAGCTGCCCTCCATGAGACTGAGACTCTCAGATGGCTAGCTGCCCTCCATTAGGCTGAGACTACCAGCTGTCCACCATTAGACTGAGACTACCAGCTGGCTAGCTGCCCTCCATGAGACTCCCAGTTGGCTAGCTGCCCTCCATTAGACTGAGACTCCCAGCTGGCTAGCTGCCCTCCATTAGGCTGAGACTACCAGCCGGCTAGCTGTCCACCATTAGACTGAGACTCCCAGCTGGCTAGCTGCCCTCCATTAGGCTGAGACTACCAGCCGGCTAGCTGTCCACCATTAGACTGAGACTACCAGCTGTCTAGCTGCCCTCCTTGTGACTGAGAATGCCAGCTGGCTAGCTGCCCTCCATGAGACTGAGACCACCAGCTGGCTAGCTGTCCACCATTAGACTGAGACAACCAGCTGTCCACCATTAGACTGAGACTACCAGCTGTCCACCATTAGACTGAGACTACCAGCTGGCTAGCTGCCCTCCATGAGACTACCAGCTGGCTAGCTGCCCTCCATGAGAATACCAGCTGTCTAGCTGCCCTCCATGAGGCTGAGATTCCCAGCTGGCTAGCTGCCCTCCATGAGGCTGAGATTCCCAGCTGGCTAGCTGCCCTTCTTGTGACTGAGAATGCCAGCTGGCTAGCTTCCCTCCATGAGACTGAGACCACCAGCTGGCTAGCTGTCCACCATTAGACTGAGACAACCAGCTGTCCACCATTAGACTGAGACTACCAGCTGGCTAGCTGCCCTCCATGAGACTACCAGCTGGCTAGCTGCCCTCCATGAGACTCCCAGCTGTCTAGCTGCCCTCCATGAGGCTGAGATTCCCAGCTGGCTAGCTGCCCTCCATTACACTGAGACTACCAGCTGGCTAGCTGTCCACCATTAGTCTGAGACTACCAGCTGGCTAGCTGCCCTCCATTGGGCTGAGACTACCAGCTGGCTAGCTGTCCATCATTAGACTGAGACTACCAGCTGGCAAGCTGCCCTCCATTAGACTGAGACTACCAGCTGGTTCGCAGCCCTCCATGAGTGTCCCAGATGGCTAGCTGCCCTCCTTGTGACTGAGACTACTAGCCGGCCAGCTGCCCTCCATGAGACTGAGACTACTAGCCGGCCAGCTGCCCTCCATGAGACTGAGACTACTAGCCGGCCAGCTGCCCTCCATGAGACTGAGACTACTAGCCGGCCAGCTGCCCTCCATGAGTGTCCCAGATGACTAGCTGCCCTCCATGAGACTGAGACTACCAGCTGGCTAGCTGCCCTCCTTGTGACTGAGACTCTCTGCCGGCTAGCTGCCCTCCATTAGGCTGAGACTACCAGCTGGCTAGCTGCCCACCATGAGTGTCCCAGCTGGCTAGCTGCCCCCCTTTAAAGCATTTCAGCCGGCACTCATTTTGTCATAATTTCCAAACTGTGCCACCTAGGGCTGCATAATATGGGGGAAATGAACTGCTGAACTGTTGTAATCATGAAAATGTAATGTTTATTCTAATTCTATTGTTGGAATATAGTGGGCTACACTTTGAATACATTGTTGTTTGACATGACAACACATGGAAAAAGCCAGGGAGGAATGATTGTGACAGGGTAGGAACCGAAGTGTTAGTCTGTGTTTTCAGAGGACCCTAATTAGATGTTACATTACATGTTCTCCCTTACTTAGCTAGCGCTAGCTAACGTATTCATGCTTCGCCTATTCCTCTCTTGATTTAGAAGATAACGTTGCACAAACAACATGCTGATCTAGACCTGCACAGCACTGGTACCAGGGTGTATTAGCTAGCTACATTTGCTCTGACTATATTAGTATATTTATTTAGCTAGCTGGCTAGCCAGCTAACTAGAGACAATCATTAGTGAATAGCACCATTTTATTTTATCCACAATTTGCTAAGAAAAGTCAAACTTGCTGTTTGTGGACAGTAAGACACAAACTAATAGTGTAGACGCTTGTGGATTTATATTAAGCAAAGTGGATTCAGCATTGTTGTCACCACCACCATGTTGTCTGACCACGTAGACAGAGTGAACAGCATGGCATGACGGCAAGTCCTCGTCACAACCAGGGTTCCCAGGTTTAGCAAAATGTTTCAGCAAGAGTTGAGTTGCCACATGGAAGAGCTATGTAGCTAGCTATGAGTTTCCAAGTGGGAGAGCTATGTAGCTAGCTATGAGTTGCCATGTGGGAGAACTAGAGTACCAGTCAGAAGTTTGGATACACATACTCATTCAAGGGTTTTTCTTTATAAAAAAAAAATGGCTACATTGTATAATAATAGTGAAGACATCAAAACTATGAAATAACACACATGGAATCACGTAGTAACCCAAAAGGTATTAAACAAAGAAAAAAATATTTGAGTTTCTTCAAAGGCCACCCTTTGCCTTGATGACAGCTTTGCACACTCTTGGCATTCTCTCAACCAGCTTCACCTGGAATGCTTTTCCAACAAGCACTTTGCTGCTTTTCCTTCACTCTGCGGTTCAACTCATCCCAAACCATCTCGTATTAAATTGAGGTCAGGTGATTATGGGGGCCAGGACATCTGATGTATCACTATCACTCTCCTTCTTGATCAAATAGACCTTTCACAGCCTGGAGGTGTGTTTTGGGTTATTGTCCTGTTGAAAAACAAATGATAGTCCCACTAAGCGCAAACCAGATGGGATGGCGTATCGCTGTAGAATGCTGTGGTAGTCATGCTGGTTTAGTTTGCCTTGAATTCTAAATAAATCACTGACTGTGTCACCAGCAAAGCACCCCCACACCATCACACCTCTTCCTCAATGCTTTATGGTGGGAACCACACATGCGGAGATAATCCGTTCACCTACTCTGCATCTCACTAAGACACAGCGGTTGGAACAAAAAATCTAAAATTTGGACTCATCAGACCAAAGGACAGATTTCCACCAGTCTAATGTCCATTGCTCGTGTTTCTTGGCCCAAACAAGTCTCTTCTTCTTATTGACTTGCTTTAGTAGTGGTTTCTTTGCAGCAGTTAGACCACGAAGGCCTGATTCTCATGGACGCGTCATAATGGCCATAGCTTAGCGGCTAAACACGGAAATAGTTTCAAATGTTTGTCCACCATACATTTCCCCCATGGGATTTTAAAACCACTTCTGTTTTCATGGCGTTATGTTTTGATAACCGTGTCAATCTTTTCCGTTACTTTTTTAATTTTTAAAAATATTTTATCCATTTTTCTCCCCAATTTCGTGGTATCCAATTGTTTTAGTAGCTACTATCTTGTCTCATCGCTACAACTCCCGTACCGCCTCGGGAGAGACGAAGGTTGAAAGTCATGCATCCTCCGATACACAACCCAACCAAGCCACACTGCTTCTTAAAACCTCTTACCCTCCTACTTTTTTCAATTTCCGCCTGAAGACATACCCAAATCTAACAGCCTGTAGCTCAGGCACAGAAGCAAGGATATGCATATTCTTGGTACCATTTGAAAGAAAACACTCTGAAGTGTGTGTAAATGTGAATTGAATATAACACAATAGATCTGGTTTAGATAATACAATGAAAAAAAACATACGTTTTTTATTTTTGTATCATCAACTTTAAAATGAACAAGATAAAACAAACATTCAGATGATGGGGACAATTTCAGTGAAAAACATAAGAGGGCAACAGTACTTGTGCAAAGTTTCAGAATGATAACTTCCAAAATGAGTGTGCTACATGATATTTATCATGAAGTCACCCAGGTGTCCCACACAAGTAGCCCAAATGTACCCAAATTGGTGAAGGTATACATTTTGAAACAAATAACTATATACAAAATACCAAAATGGTATTCTAACACTCAAAAAATGTAGAAAGAAATGTGAGAAAAAAAATATGAAGAAAAATATATTTACAAAATAACATGGGTAACTATTTACACACTTTCAATATTTGGAAGACCCTCAGTCCTCTAGCAAATCAAATGTATTTATTTAGCCCTTCGTTCATCAGCTGATATCTCAAAGTGCTGTACAGAAACCCAGCCTAAAACCTCAAACGGCAAGCAATGCAGGTGTAGAAGCACGGTGGCTAGGAAAAACTTCCTAGAAAGGCCAAAACCTAGGAAGAAACCTAGAGAGGAACCAGGCTATGAGGGGTGGCCAGTCCTCTTCTGGCTGTGCCGGGTGGAGATTAGAGAGATTATAACAGAACATGGCTGAGATTTTCAAACGTTCATAGATGACCAGCAGGGTCAAATAATAATAATCACAGTAGTTGTAGAGGGTGCAACAGGACAGCACCTCAAGCGTAAATATGAACAGTTTAGGGTTCCATAGTTGCAGGCAGAACAGTTGAAACTGGAACAGCAGCAAGGCCAGGTGGACTGGGGACAGCAAGGAGTCATCATGCCAGGTAGTCCTGACGCATGGTCCTAGGGTTCAGGTCCTCCTCCGAGAGAGAGAGAATTAGAGAGAGCATACTTAAATTCACACAGGACACCGGATAAGACAGAAGAAGTACTCCAGATATAACAAACTGACCCTAGCCCACCAACACATAAACTACTGGAGGCTGAGACAGGAGGGGTCAGGAGACACTGTGGCCCCATCCGATGAGAGCCCCGGACAGGGCCAAACTTTTCCAAAGCCCTACACAATATTGTGCTGCTGATGCCAGGTGCCATAGCAGTCTCTTTCTGCTGTAAAGCAGAGGGTCACCAAGCAGGTGGCGCAGGTGATGGGGGACTTATTATAATAATAATTATTATGTACAAGACACAACACCAAATGCATAATTAAGACAACAATGCATAATTAAGACAACAAATATTAGATAAAATATAGAATACATTAAAATGTTTAATATAAATATATATATATATATATATAGACATTTTAATGTATTCTATATTTTATCTAATATTTGTTGTCTTAATTATGCATTGTTGTCTTAATTATGCATTGTTGTCTTAATTATGCATTTGGCGTTGTGTCTTGTACATAATAATTATAATAATAATAATGCCCTAGTAGCAGTCAGATATTTACAATGTAACATGAAAACAAGGCTATTTTTTTGTTGATGTTGCAAAGAAGCTAGCTAGATGATTATTAGCAACATATCCTGATTTTACCAGATCGTCTTCTCCTTCAGCCGGTGGAGGTCTATATTTCATCCCTTATCATTTCTGCCGACTAAATGAACGAGGTGAAATGTATTTTAATTTTATGTGTCAGAATGCACTGCTGCGTTTAAAGCGATTCAGAACTAACTTGACATGTTCTGTTGCAGGTTCAGTGCCAGATTAACTCATTGTATCCATAATCATGAATGAATAAGCATATTTATTTGTCAAAAATGTACCTAGTCACCCATCAATCACGTCAAAAACCTGAACTCCAACAATCGCATTGTTTTAAAGAAATCTAAATCGTAAACAAGTAAACAAGTAAACACAGTATGCCATTTATACATAACCTATAGACATTTGACTTTGAAGTAAAGATTAAATCATTTTTTCATCATTGCCACAAACCTGGGACATTGAAGATTACCATATGAACTGTGATTACTATCCTGGGACATTACCTATTATTACTATCAGAGAGAGCACAGATTATTATTCTGCTTTTCCATTTGAGGAATTAGACCAGCACAAATAACACAGCATGTCAAATGTATTCATGTCTCAACACAGCTATACCAACACCCTATACCAACACCCTATACCAACACCCTATACCAACACCCTATACCAACACCCTATACCAACACCCTATACCAACACCCTATACCAACACCCTATACCAACACCCTATACCAACACCCTATACCAACACCCTATACCAACACCCTATACCAACACACTATATCAACACACTATATCAACACACTATAGCAACACCCTATAGCAACACCCTATACCAACACCCTATACCAACACCCTATACCAACACCCTATACCAACACCCTATACCAACACCCTATACCAACACACTATATCAACACACTATACCAACACCCTATAGCAACACCCTATACCAACACCCTATACCAACACACTATATCAACACACTATACCAACACCCTATAGCAACACCCTATACCAACACCCTATACCAACACCCTATACCAACACACTATATCAACACACTATACCAACACCCTATACCAACACCCTATACCAACACCCTATACCAACACCCTATACCAACACACTATATCAACGCTATACCAACACCCTATAGCAACACCCTATACCACCACACTATATCAACACAGCTATATCAACACACTATATCAACGCTATACCAACACCCTATACCAACACACTATATCAACACCCTATACCAACACACTATATCAACACCCTATACCAACACCCTATACCAACACACTATATCAACGCTATACCAACACCCTATACCAACACACTATACCAACACCCTATACCAACACCCTATATCAACACCCTATACCAACACCCTATACCAACACCCTATACCAACACCCTATACCAACACACTATACCAACACACTATATCAACACCCTATACCAACACCCTATACCAACACACTATATCAACGCTATACCAACACCCTATACCAACACACTATATCAACGCTATACCAACACCCTATACCAACACACTATATCAACGCTATACCAACACACTATATCAACACACTATATCAAATACTCTATCAAATACTCTTATCAACACCCTATATCAATACCCTATATCAACACTCTCTCAACATCCTATGTCAACACCCTATATCAACACCCTATATCAACACCCTATATCAACTCTATCAACACCCTATATCAACACTCTATATCAACACTATGTCAACACTCTATATCAACATCCTATATCAACACTATGTCAACACCCTATATCAACACTCTATATCCAAACCCTATGTCCACACCCTGTCTCAAAACTCTATATCAACACTATGTCAACACTCTATATCAACACTCTATATCAACACTATGTCAACACTCTATATCAACATCCTATATCAACACCCTATATCAACACCATATATCAAAACTATGTCAACACACTATATCAACCCTATACCAACACCCTATATCAATACCCTATATCAACACTCTCTCAACATCCTATGTCAACACCCTATATCAACTCTATCAACACCCTATACCAACACCCTATATCAACACTCTATATCAACACCCTATATCAATACCCTATATCAACACTCTATATCAACATCCTATGTCAACACCCTATATCAACACTATATCAACACCCTATATCAACACCATATATCAAAACTATGTCAACACACTATATCAACCCTATACCAACACCCTATATCAATACCCTATATCAACTCTCTCAACATCCTATGTCAACACCCTATATCAACTCTATATCAACACCCTATATCAACACCCTATGTCAACACCCTATATCAACTCTATCAACACCCTATATCAACCCTATATCAATACCCTATATCAACTCTCTCAACATCCTATGTCAACACCCTATATCAACTCTATATCAACACCCTATATCAACACCCTATGTCAACACCCTATATCAACTCTATCAACACCCTATATCAACCCTATATCAATACCCTATATCAACACTCTATGTCAACACCCTATACCAACACCCTATATCAACACTCTATATCAACATCCTATGTCAACACCCTATATCAACATCCTATATCAACACTATATCAACATCCTATATCAACATCCTATATCAACACACTATATCAACACCCTATATCAACACTGTCAACACCCTATATCAACATCCTATATCAACACATGTTGCTGCTGTCAATTGTGAGCAGCACATTTACCACTGCATGGAGTCTGGACCTCAGAATGAGGAGGACAGCATTACACAGGTTGATATAAGGTAGCAAAAACAGTACACAGCAACACTGTTCCTCTCCAGGTTTCTTCCTAGGTTTCTGTCTTTCCTAGTTTTTCCTAGTCACCGTGCTTCTACACCTGCATTGCTTGCTGTTTGGGGTTTTAGGCTGGGTTTCTGTACAGCACTTTGTGACATCAGCTGATGTAAGCTGATCAGGGCTTTATAAATACATTTGATTGATTTTGAACGTGTTACTGAGTCAAGATGTTATCACATCAGGAGAAGAACTAGCGAAGGAAGCAGCAATGGGGAAGGTAGGGTGGGTTCATAAAGACAAGATGGAGAGTTCCACAGTGACTGCAGTTGAGGGACCACGGGGCATAAAAGGCTCAGTGTGGAATAAGGGGTAACTAGAGGGATGGTTGGCCGTGGGATTAACATAACATGGGGTGTGGGTGTGGGTGTGCTTCTGTCTAGAGGGATGGTTGGCCGTGGGATTAACATAACATGGGGTGTGGGGGTGCTTCTGTCTAGAGGGATGGTTGGCTGTGGAATTAACATAACATGGGGTGCTTCTGCCTAGAGGGATGGTTGGCTGTGGAATTAACATAACATGAGGTGCTTCTGCCCCTCTATTAGATCATTATAATAATATCCGGCCCCTGTCCAGTTGTACTCCGGGTCTCAGCGTGTGTCCCTCAACGTCATTCCGTCTCCGTTGCAGCATTCAAATCGTGGTCATGGTGTGTCTGTGAATCACAACATTTAAAGACGACGAGCGATCGCAACATTTTAAAGACTGCGAGCGGTCGCCACATTTAAAGACTGCGAGCGATCGCAACATTTCCACAGATTGAGCACAGACACAATACAACTTCAGCATAATGTTGACAACATAGTGGTTTGTTGTGTGTGTGAAAGATGGAAGAATCTTACCCCAGCTGTAGGTCCATTTGAGTGTGTGTGGTCACTTGGGCCTGCACACCAACCAGTACTGGGACCATTGGAGACTGTGTGGTCACTTGGGCCTGCACACCAACCAGTACTGGGACCATTGGAGACTGTGTGGTCACTTGGGCCTGCACACCAACCAGTACTGGGACCATTGGAGACTGTGTGGTCACTTGGGCCTGCACACCAACCAGTACTGGGACCATTGGAGACTGTGTGGTCACTTGGGCCTGCACACCAACCAGTACTGGGACCATTGGAGACTGTGTGGTCACTTGGGCCTGCACACCAACCAGTACTGGGACCATTGGAGACTGTGTGGTCACTTGGGCCTGCACACCAACCAGTACTGGGACCATTGGAGACTGTGTGGTCACTTGGGCCTGCACACCAACCAGTACTGGGACCATTGGAGACTGTGTGGTCACTTGGGCCTGCACACCAACCAGTACTGGGACCATTGGAGACTGTGTGGTCACTTGGGCCTGCACACCAACCAGTACTGGGACCATTGGAGACTGTGTGGTCACTTGGGCCTGCACACCAACCAGTACTGGGACCATTGGAGACTGTGTGGTCACTTGGGCCTGCACACCAACCAGTACTGGGACCATTGGAGACTGTGTGGTCACTTGGGCCTGCACACCAACCAGTACTGGGACCATTGGAGACTGTGTGGTCACTTGGGCCTGCACACCATCCAGTACTGGGACCATTGGAGACTGTGTGGTCACTTGGGCCTGCACACCAACCAGTACTGGGACCATTGGAGACTGTGTGGTCACTTGGGCCTGCACACCAACCAGTACTGGGACCATTGGAGACTGTGTGGTCACTTGGGCCTGCACACCAACCAGTACTGGGACCATTGGAGACTGTGTGGTCACTTGGGCCTGCACACCATCCAGTACTGGGACCATTGGAGACTGTGTGGTCACTTGGGCCTGCACACCAACCAGTACTGGGACCATTGGAGACTGTGTGGTCACTTGGGCCTGCACACCAACCAGTACTGGGACCATTGGAGACTGTGTGGTCACTTGGGCCTGCACACCAACCAGTACTGGGACCATTGGAGACTGTGTGGTCACTTGGGCCTGCACACCAACCAGTACTGGGACCATTGGAGACTGTGTGGTCACTTGGGCCTGCACACCAACCAGTACTGGGACCATTGGAGACTGTGTGGTCACTTGGGCCTGCACACCAACCAGTACTGGGACCATTGGAGACTGTGTGGTCACTTGGGCCTGCACACCAACCAGTACTGGGACCATTGGAGACTGTGTGGTCACTTGGGCCTGCACACCAACCAGTACTGGGACCATTGGAGACTGTGTGGTCACTTGGGCCTGCACACCAACCAGTACTGGGACCATTGGAGACTGTGTGGTCACTTGGGCCTGCACACCAACCAGTACTGGGACCATTGGAGACTGTGTGGTCACTTGGGCCTGCACACCAACCAGTACTGGGACCATTGGAGACTGTGTGGTCACTTGGGCCTGCACACCAACCAGTACTGGGACCATTGGAGACTGTGTGGTCACTTGGGCCTGCACACCATCCAGTACTGGGACCATTGGAGACTGTGTGGTCACTTGGGCCTGCACACCAACCAGTACTGGGACCATTGGAGACTGTGTGGTCACTTGGGCCTGCACACCAACCAGTACTGGGACCATTGGAGACTGTGTGGTCACTTGGGCCTGCACACCAACCAGTACTGGGACCATTGGAGACTGTGTGGTCACTTGGGCCTGCACACCATCCAGTACTGGGACCATTGGAGACTGTGTGGTCACTTGGGCCTGCACACCAACCAGTACTGGGACCATTGGAGACTGTGTGGTCACTTGGGCCTGCACACCAACCAGTACTGGGACCATTGGAGACTTGTGAGGCTGGAAGTGCAGGAAGTTAACAGTCTGTGGCTTAGATTGAATTCAAAGTTAACACACGATAAACAAAGCAATACGATGCAACAAACTACTACGCATATGGAAGACTGCACAACCCAGGCCAGTAGAACAGCATGGAGTGGAACCTAAAGGCTAATACAGTACCAACCAATACTACTCAGCTGACCGACAGGGCAGGTTTGGACCAGTACTGCCTTGGCTGCAGTCTTCTGGTCCGCAGCTGCTCCCTTCTTCTTAACAGCAGCCGCCTTGGCATCCGTCAACAAGTTCAACTTCAACTTGAGAGTAGAAGCATGTGTTATGTATCAATACCATCTTAATGAATCCCCTCTTGCAGAATAAGGATGGTGGACAGCACCAGATCTGAATGGCAGGAGACTGTATTAGCTGTTGTTCCCGCCCAGCTCATACCTGATTACAAATCATAGCCTATCGCCGTAATTCAGTCAGGTCTTAAGAGTTGAGCTGGGATAAAATCATTCACACACTTCTGCTCTTCAGGTCTTCCTGCAATGACTGACATAGACCTAAGTAGGAGAACAGTGTTCCAGGTTGAACCAGCTGACCAAGTTGAGAGGTCATGAGACTCCGGCACATCTGTTGGTTCTGGAATAGAGAAGCTGAAAATAAGGTTTACCGTTCGGCATCAATAACATGATCGTAGTTCTATTTCTCATGCGTTTAAATAACTAGACAAATTGGCCGGCTAATGTAGCCATCTAGCCAGTCTAAAGTTGCTAACCATGAGCTAGTGTAGCCGATGTGAAATGGCTAGCTAGTTAGCGGTGGTGCGCGCTAGTGGCGTTTCAATCGGTGACGTCACTTGCTCTGAGACCTTGTGGTAGTGGTTCCCCTTGCTCTGAGACCTTGAAGTAGTGGTTCCCCTTGCTCTGAGACCTTGAAGTAGTGGTTCCCCTTGCTCTGAGACCTTGAAGTAGTGGTTCCGCTTGCTCTGCAAGGGCCACGGCTTTTGTGGAGCAATGGGTTACGATGCTTCGAGGGTGACTGTTGTTGATGTGTGCAGAGCGTCTCTGGTTCGCGCCCGGGTCGGGGCGAGGGGAGGGACGTAAAATCTATATTGTTACACTAGCTAGATAACAGGTATTGTGTACATTTTAAACTTTCCCAAGACAGTTCACAGAATTGTCCATATATATATATATATATATATTTATATTTTGTAAATTGATTTATTACAAAATGTAGCTAAAATGAGATAGTTGTTTCAGAGATTGTTACCTTCGATTCGGCAGTGTCATCATCCTGGTTCTGATGAGTGAGCTAAAGCTTGTTCTGTATGATAGCCACATTAGCAGCTAATTGGCATTGATACAAGTCACCTTTGTCCTAGAGAGATTTACACGGTTGTCAAAAAGTCACGGCAGGATAAACACAAAACACAGCCCTCATCTGAAGTGTTTTTAAAATCCCCTATGGGGGAAAATGAATGGTGGAAAAACTATTTCTGGCTTTGACCGCTAGGTTTTATGGGTATTATGACTCAAGCTGTGGTATATTTCACCCATGACATCAGAGTTTTGACAGGAAAATGACATGGCAACCCTGGTGAAAATGTCTCTCCTTGAGTGACAGGGGGCAGAGCTTGTTGTGGGAAGTGCCTGCAGGAGGACAGGGAGAGAGACGACTCAAGTAGCAAACGGAGAAAACTATAGAAACTGACATTACATGCCGGTATATAGTAAAATACGGTATTTACCGCGGAGAGATTAGTACTAGTAATTGAGTAATAATATGTCAAAACTTCTTAGAAATACAAGTAGTGGTGAAGTGAAGGAGAGATTGACATGTATATTATTAATGTTAGCTCCCTCTGTACATTTTAAGACATACAACTGTGGTAGAAGTAATCAATGAAAAACATACCGACCACATTTCAAACACACTCCTGGCAGATGATGGAAGCTCAATACATTGTCTCCAATCATCTGGTTTCACTACTTCCTAGTGTGGCCTAGAGTCTAGTGGGCTCTAGTGTGGCCCAGAGTCTAGTGGGGTCTAGTGTGGCCCAGAGTCTAGTGGAGTCTAGTGTGGCCCAGAGTCTAGTATCCCCAGAGTCTAGTATGGCCCAGAGTCTAGTATCCCCAGAGTCTAGTGTGGCCCAGAGTCTAGTGGGGTCTAGTGTGGCCCAGAGTCTAGTGGGGTCTAGTGTGGCCCAGAGTCTAGTGGGGTCTAGTGTGGCCCAGAGTCTAGTGGAGTCTAGTGTGGCCCAGAGTCTAGTATCCCCAGAGTCTAGTGTGGCCCAGAGTCTAGTATCCCCAGAGTCTAGTGTGGCCCAGAGTCTAGTGGGGTCTAGTGTGGCCCAGAGTCTAGTATCCCCAGAGTCTAGTATCCCCAGAGTCTAGTATGGCCCAGAGTCTAGTATCCCCAGAGTCTAGTGTGGCCCAGAGTCTAGTGGGGTCTAGTGTGGCCCAGAGTCTAGTGGGGTCTAGTGTGGCCCAGAGTCTAGTGGGGTCTAGTGTGGCCCAGAGTCTAGTGGGGTCTAGTGTGGCCCAGAGTCTAGTGGGGTCTAGTGTGGCCCAGAGTCTGGTTTGGCCCAGAGTCTGGTGTGGCCCAGAGTCTAGTGTGGCCCAGAGTCTGGTGTGGCCCAGAGTCTAGTGTGGCCCAGAGTCTAGTGTGGCCCAGAGTCTGGTGTGGCCCGGAGTCTAGTGGGGTCTGGTGTGGCCCAGAGTCTGGTGTGGCCCAGAGTCTGGTGTGGCCCAGAGTCTGGTGTGGCCCAGAGTCTAGTGTGGCCCAGAGTCTAGTGTGGCTCAGTGTGGCCCAGAGTCTGGTGTGGCCCAGAGTCTGGTGTGGCCCAGAGTCTGGTGTGGCCCAGAGTCTGGTGTGTCTTTGTATTATAGAGTGATGGATCATATGTGACCTGTCTAATATTTGCACAGTGTGTGTATCTAATGTGCCTGTAGTGCTGAACATACATCATGAACCAGCTGCTGTGTCTCTCCCCTCCAGCTGAACTCCCTCCCCCCTACACAGCCATCGCCAGTCCCGACCCAGGGGGGGTACCCGTCATCAACTGCCGGGTGTGTCAGTCTCTCATTAACCTGGATGGCAAGCTGCAGCAGCACGTGGTGAAGTGTACTGTGTGCAACGAGGCCACGGTAAGACTCACCTGTGTCTGTGTGTGTGTCTCTGAATGTGTATCTGTATGTGTGTCTGTATGTGTCTCTGTGTGTCTCTCTGTGTGTGTCTCTGTCTCTGTGTGTGTGTGTGTGTGTGTGTGTGTGTGTGTCTCTGTGTGTGTGTCTCTGTGTGTGTGTCTCTGTGTGTGTGTGTCTGTGTGTCTCTGTCTCTGTGTGTGTGTGTGTGTGTGTGTCTCTGTGTGTGTCTCTGTGTGTGTCTCTGTGTGTGTTTCTGTGTGTGTGTCTCTCCAATTCAATTCAAGGGGCTTTATTGGCATGGGAAACATGTGTTAAAATTGCCAAAGCAAGTGAGGTAGATAATATATAAAGTGAAATAAACAATAAAAATGACCAGTAAACATTACACATACAGAAGTTTCAAAACAATAAAGCAAATGTCATATTATATATATATACAGTGTTTTAGCAATGTACAAATGGTTAAAGGACACAAGATAAAATAAATAAGCATAAATATGGGTTGTATTTACAATGGTGTTTGTTCTTCACTGGTTGCCCTTTTCTCGTGGCAACAGGTCACAAATCTTGCTGCTGTGATGGCACACTGTGGAATTTCACCCAGTAGATATGGGAGTTTATCAAAATTGGATTTGTTTTCAAATTCTTTGTGGATCTGTGTAATCTGAGGGAAATTAGTCTCTCTAATATGGTCATACATTGGGCAGGAGGTTAGGAAGTGCAGCTCAGTTTCCACCTCATTTTGTGGGCAGTGAGCACATAGCCTGTCTTCTCTTGAGAGCCATGTCTGCTTACGGCGGCCTTTCTCAATAGCAAGGCTATGCTCACGGAGTCTGTACATAGTCAAAGATTTCCTTAAGTTTGGGTCAGTCACAGTGGACAGGTATTCTGTCTCTGTGTACTCTCTGTTTAGGGCCAAATAGAATTCTAGTTTGCTCTGTTTTTTTGTTAATTCTTTCCAATGTGTCAAGTAATTATCTTTTTGTTTTCTCATGATTTGGTTGGGTCTAATTGTGCTGCTGTCCTGTTTTTTGCTCTCTCTCTGTGTGTGTGTCTCTGTGTGTGTGTGTCTCTCTCTCTCTGTCTCTCTCTCTCTCTTTGTCTCTCTCTCTCTCTGTGTCTCTCTCTCTCTCTGTTTCTCTCTCTCTGTGTGTGTCTCTGTATGCGTGTCTGTGTGTGTCTCTCTGTGTCTCTCTGTGTGTGTCTCTGTGTGTGTCTGTGTGTGTGTGTGTGTGTGGTGACCTGCAGTACCTACTACGACCTTTGTAGGCCCACAGATCCATTTTATTTTTGCTTCCAGAGGCAGTTTGGAAGTCGGTAGCGAGTATTGCAACATCCTCCTAGATGTTTCTACTTCGTAATGACAGCACTGACAGTTGACCGGGGCAGAAATGTGATGAACTGACTTGTTGGAAAGGTGGCATCCTATGACGGTGCCACTTTAAAAGTCACCGAGCTCTTCAGTAAGGCCAATCTACTGCCACTTGTTTGTCTATGGAGATTGCATGGCGGTGTACTTGATTTTATATACGAGTGTAGCTGAAATAGCCAAACCCACTAAAAGGTGTCCCCATACTTCCGTATATATTGTGTATCATTTTAAAAACTGCTAAATCTTCCCCATGGGAAAATGTATAGATTTGCAACAAACTTGCTTTAAAACTGCAACGTTTTCTCAAAGCCACATGGCAAAATTAGAATTGCAGGAAATCAACATTTTCTCTTTCCGCTGTTAAAATGTTTTGCTCGCAAGGTGTTGTGGTCCCCCAACAAATGTTGCTTAGGGCTAGGACCGGGTTGACCTGCTACTCTCTCTCTCTCTCTCTCTCTCTCTCTCTCTCTCTCTCTCGCTCTCGCTCTCGCTCTCTCTCTCAAGCTACTTTATTGGCATGGAAAACATTGCGTCAATGTTGCCAAAGCAACAATGTATACAATATAAAATGGTAGTTAATAATAACAACAACAAAATGGTAACAGTCAATAGGTTTTCAGCGTGTACTTGGTAAGGGTGTCTCTGCTTCGTATTTTCTGTTTATCTGGGCTCAGCTCTTGAGTTTGAAGTGCTTTCAATTTGAAACTTGAATTTGGACTTCAATTTAGGTGGAAACTGACTAGACAGGACTATACTATACTGACTAGAGAGGACTATACTATACAGGAATAGACAGGACAGGGATATACTAGACTGACTAGACAGGACAGGGATATACTAGACTGACTAGACAGGACAGGGATATACTAGACTGACTAGACAGGACAGGGATATACTAGACTGACTAGATAGGACAGGGATATACTAGACTGACTAGACAGGACAGGGATATACTAGACAGAACAGGGATATACTAGACTGACTAGACAGGGATATACAGGGATATACTAGACTGACTATACAGGAATAGACTAGACAGGACAGGAATAGACTAGACTGACTAGAGAGGACTATACTATACAGGAATAGACAGGACAGGGATATACTAGACTGACTAGACAGGACAGGGATATACTAGACAGAACAGGGATATACTAGACTGACTAGACAGGACAGGGATATACTAGACAGGACAGGGATATACTAGACAGAACAGGGATATACTAGACTGACTAGACAGGGATATACAAGACTGACTAGACAGGAATATACTAGACTGACAGGACAGGGATATACTAGACAGGACAAGGATATACTAGACTGACTAGACAGGACAGGGATATACTAGACAGAACAGGGATATACTAGACTGACTAGATAGGACAGGGATATACTAGACAGGACAGGGATATACTAGACTGACTAGACAGGACAGGGATATACTAGACAGGACAGGGATATACTAGACTGACTAGACAGGACAGGGATATACTAGACAGGACAGGGATATACTAGACTGACTAGACAGGGCAGGGATATACTAGACTGACTAGACAGGGCAGGGATATACTAGACAGGACAGGGATATACTAGACTGACTAGACAGGGCAGGGATATACTAGACTGACTAGACAGGGCAGGGATATACTAGACAGGACAGGGATATACTAGACTGACTAGACAGGGCAGGGATATACTAGACTGACTACACAGGACAGGGATATACAAGACAGAACAGGGATATACTAGACTGACTATACAGGAATAGACTAGACAGGACAGGAATATACTAGACTGACTAGACAGGGCAGGGATATACTAGACAGAACAGGGATATACTAGACTGACTAGACAGGACAGGGATATACAAGACTGACTAGACAGGAATATACTAGACTGACTAGACAGGGATATACTAGACTGACTAGACAGGGCAGGGATATACTAGACAGGACAAGGATATACTAGACTGACTAGACAGTACAGGGATATACAAGACTGACTAGACAGGAATATACTAGACTGACAGGACAGGGATATACTAGACAGGGCAGGGATATACTAGACAGGACAAGGATATACTAGACTGACTAGACAGGACACGGATATACAAGACTGACTAGACAGGAATATACTAGACTGACAGGACAGGGATATACTAGACAGGGCAGGGATATACTAGACAGGACAAGGATATACTAGACTGACTAGACAGGGCAGGGATATACTAGACAGGACAAGGATATACTAGACTGACTAGACAGGGCAGGGATATACTAGACAGGACAAGGATATACTAGACTGACTAGACAGGACAGGGATATACAAGACAGGAATTTACTAGACTGACTAGATAGGACAGGGATAGACTAGACTGACTAGACAAGGATAGACCCTAAAGACCCTACAGTACTACAGACCCTACAGTACTACAGTACAACAGACCCTACAGTACTACTGACCCTACAGTACTACAGTACTACAGACCCTACAGTACTACAGACCCTACAGTACTACAGTACTACAGACCCTACAGTACTACTGACCCTACAGTACTACAGACCCTACAGTACTACAGACCCTACAGTACTTCAGTACTACAGTACTACAGACCCTACAGTACTACAGTACTACAGACCCTACAGTACTACAGACCCTACAGTACTACAGTACTACAGACCCTACAGTACTACAGACCCTACAGTACTACAAACCCTACGACCCTACAGTACTACAGACCCTACAGTACTACAGACCCTACGGTACTACAGACCCTACAGACCCTACGGTACTACAGACCCTACAGACCCTACAGTACAACAGACCCTACGACCCTACAGTACTACAGACCCTACAGTACTACAGACCCTACAGACCCTACAGTACTACAGACCCTACAGTACTACAGACCCTACTGTACTACAGACCCAACAGACCCTACGGTACTACAGACCCTACAGACCCTACAGTACAACAGACCCTACGACCCTACAGTACTACAGACCCTACAGTACTACAGACCCTACAGACCCTACAGTACTACAGACCCTACAGACCCTACAGTACTCACATACCCTACAGTACTACAGACCCTACAGTACTACAGACCCTACAGTACTACAGACCCTACGACCCTACAGTACTACAGACCCTACGACCCTACAGTACTACAGACCCTACAGTACTACAGACCCTACAGTACTACAGACCCTACGACCCTACAGTACTACAGACCCTACAGTACTACAGACCCTACAGTACTACGTCTCAGCTGAGAAGGATCGTCTGTCAGTCGATCCCATCGGCCTGGGGCTGACCTCAATAAGAGGCTATTAGTAGCAGTGCTGTACTGCTCTGCTCTGTCTAGACTCAACTGAAACCTGCTGGGGTTGATACACTTAAATCCATAGCCATGACTGGGCAAAATTTGGACTAATCAGAATGGGACTGGATGTGTCTCAAATGTATACAAATGGGATGTAAAATGCCTTAAAGAAAGTATTCATACCCCTTGACTTATTCAACATTTTGTTGTAACAGCCTGAATAAAATAAAATATTAAATATTTCTCACCCATCTACATACAATTCCCCATAATGACATCACAATACCCCATAATGACATCACAATTCCCCATAATGACATCACAATTCCCCATAATGACATCACAATTCCCCATAATGACATCACAATACCCCATAATGACATCACAATACCCCATAATGACATCACAATACCCCATAATGACATCACAATACCCCATAATGACATCACAATTCCCCATAATGACATCACAATTCCCCATAATGACATCACAATTCCCCATAATGACATCACAATACCCCATAATGACATCACAATTCCCCATAATGACAAACATGTCTGTAGACATTTCTCAACACTTTTGAAAAAGTATTGCAGAAATATCTCACTAACTGTACATAACTATTCATACCCCTGAGTCAATACTTTGTACTGTAGAATCACCTTTGGCAGTGATTACAGCTGTGAGTGTTTCGCTCGTCGTCGGAATGAGGAGACCAAGGTGCAGCGTGGTAAGCGTACATCTTTCTTTAATAGAAGACCAAAAAAACAACATCATATAAACGACCGGAACGTTCTGCAGGCTACACAGTAACTATACAAAATCAAGATCCAACAAACTAAGGTGGGGAAAAAGGCTGCCTAAGTAGGATCCCTAATTAGAGACAACGATAGACAGCTGACTCTGATTGGGAACCATAACAGGCCAACATAGAAAATACAACATAGATTGCCCACCCTAGTCACACCCTGACCTAACCAAATAGAGAATAAAAAGGCCCTCTAAGGTCAGGGCGTGACAGCGAGTCTTTCTGGGTCAGTCTCTAAGAACTGTGAGTGTTTCTGGGTCAGTCTCTAAGAACTGTGAGTCTTTCTGGGTCAGTCTCTATGAGCTGTGAGTCTTTCTGGGTCAGTCTCTAAGAGCTGTGAGTCTTTCTGGGTCAGTCTCTAAGAACTGTGAGTGTTTCTGGGTGAGTCTCTAAGAACTGTGAGTGTTTCTGGGTAAATCTCTAAGAACTGTGAGTGTTTCTGGGTGAGTCTCTAAGAACTGTGAGTGTTTCTGGGTGAGTAACTATGAGCTGTGAGTCTTTCTGGGTCAGTCTCTAAGAACTGTGAGTCTTTCTGGGTCAGTCTCTAAGAACTGTGAGTCTTTCTGGGTCAGTCTCTAAGAACTGTGAGTCTTTCTGGGTCAGTCTCTAAGAACTGTGAGTCTTTCTGGGTCAGTCTCTAAGAACTGTGAGTCTTTCTGGGTCAGTCTCTAAGAACTGTGAGTCTTTCTGGGTGAGTCTCTAAGAGCTGTGAGTCTTTCTGGGTCAGTCTCTAAGAACTGTGAGTATTTCTGGGTCAGTCTCTAAGAACTGTGAGTGTTTCTGGGTAAATCTCTATGAGCTGTGAGTCTTTCTGGGTCAGTCTCTAAGAACTGTGAGTCTTTCTGGGTGAGTCTCTAAGAGCTGTGAGTCTTTCTGGGTCAGTCTCTAAGAACTGTGAGTCTTTCTGGGTCAGTCTCTAAGAGCTGTGAGTCTTTCTGGGTCAGTCTCTAAGAACTGTGAGTGTTTCTGGGTAAATCTCTAAGAGCTTTGAGTCTTTCTGGGTCGGTCTCTAAGAACTGTGAGTGTTTCTGGGTAAATCTCTAAGAGCTTTGAGTGTTTCTGGGTCAGTCTCTAAGAGCTGTGAGTCTTTCTGGGTGAGTCTCTATGAGCTGTGAGTCTTTCTGGGTCAGTCTCTAAGAGCTGTGAGTTATTCTGGGTCAGTCTCTAAGAGCTGTGAGTCATTCTGGGTAATTCTCTAAGAGCGTTCCACACCTGGATTGTGCAACATTTGCCCGTGTATTATTTTCTAAATTCTTCAAGCTCTGTCAAATTGGTTGTTGTTCATTGCTAGACAACTATTTTCAGGCATTGTCAAAGATTTCCAAGTAGATTTAAGTCAACCTGTAAACATGGCCACTGAAGAACATTCACTGTCTTCTTGATAAGCAACTCCGGTGTAGATATGGCCTTGTGTTGTGGGTTATTGTCCTGCTGAAAGGTGAATTAATCTCCCAGCGTCTGGTGGAAAGCAGACTGAAGCAGGTTTTCCTCTACGATTTTGACTGTGCTTAGCTCCATTCCATTTCTTTTTTCATCCTGAACAGTCCTTAATGATTACAAGCATACCCATAACATGATGCAGCCACCACTATGCTTGATAATATGGAGAGTGGTACTCAATAATGTATTGCCCCAAACATAAAAAGTGAATTGCTTTGGCAAACGTTTTGTAGTATTCCTTTAGGGCCTAGTTGCAAACAGGATGCATGTTTTGGAATATATATTTTATTCTGTACAGGCTTCCTTCTTTTCATGCTGTCAGTTAGGTTAGTATTGTGGAGTAACGACAATGTTGTTGATCCATCCTCAGTTTTCTCTTATCACAACCATTCAACTCTGTTGCTGTTTTAAAGTCACCATTGGCCTCATGGTTAAATCGCTGAGCGGTTTCCTTCCTCTCCGGCAACTGAGTTTGGAAGGATACCTGTATCTTTTTAGTGACTGGGTGTATTTATAAGGGCACAGGACGAGACCCAGATGCAGACACGGGAGGCAGATGGTTCAAGTCTCTGATATTTATTAGTATCCAAGGGGCAGGCAAGAGACAGGTCGTGGACAGGCAAAATATCATGACAAGGTCAGAGTTCAGGAGGTACAGAGTGGCAGGCTGGAGGTCAGGGCAGGCAAAATATCATGACAAGGTCAGAGTCCAGGAGGTACAGAGTGGCAGGCAGGCTGGAGGTCAGGACAGGCATTATCACCATGCTCAAAAGGATATTCAATGTCTGTTTTCTTTTTTTTTACCCATCTACCAATAGGTGCCCTTCCTTCCGAGGCATTGGAAAACCTTCCTGGTCTTTGTGGTTGAATCTGTGTTTGAAATTCACTGCTCAACTGAGGGACTACAGATAATTGTATGGGTACAGAGATGAAGTAGTCATTCAAAAATCATGTTCAACACTATTATTGCACACAGAGTGAGTCCATGCAACTTATTATGTGACTTGTTAAGTACATTCTTTACTCCTGAACTTATTTAGGCTCCTTGCCATAACAAAGGGGTTTATTGACCCAAGACATTTCAGCTTTTATTTTTTTAAATCAATTTGTAAAACGTTAAAAAAACAGAATTCTAATTTGACATTGTGGGGTATTGGGTGTAGGCCAAGTGTAAAAAAAAACTACATTTAATACATTTTCAGTACAGGTCTTAACACAACAAAATATGGAAAAAGTCAAGGGGTGTGAAAACCTTCTGACGGCTCTGTAGCTACAGCAGCTGTGTTTATTCAATTACATTTGGTGTGAAGGTCTCCACTTGGTGTGAAGGTCTCCATTTGGTGTGAAGGTCTCCGTTTATTGTGAAGGTCTCCATTTGGTGTGAAGGTCTCCACTTGGTGTGAAGGTCTCCATTTGGTGTGAAGGTCTCCACTTGGTGTGAAGGTCTCCACTTGGTGCGAAGGTCTCCACTTGGTGTGAAGGTCTCCACTTGGTGTGAAGGTCTCCACTTGGTGTGAAGGTCTCCACTTGGTGTGAAGGTCTCCACTTGGTGTGAAGGTCTCCACTTGGTGTGAAGGTCTCCACTTGGTGTGAAGGTCTCCACTTGGTGTGAAGGTCTCCACTTGGTGTGAAGGTCTCCATTTGGTGTGAAGGTCTCCACTTGGTGTGAAGGTCTCCACTTGGTGTGAAGGTCTCCACTTGGTGTGAAGGTCTCCACTTGGTGTGAAGGTCTCCACTTGGTGCGAAGGTCTCCACTTGGTGCGAAGGTCTCCACTTGGTGCGAAGGTCTCCACTTGGTGCGAAGGTCTCCACTTGGTGCGAAGGTCTCCACTTGGTGCGAAGGTCTCCACTTGGTGCGAAGGTCTCCACTTGGTGCGAAGGTCTCCACTTGGTGCGAAGGTCTCCACTTGGTGCGAAGGTCTCCACTTGGTGCGAAGGTCTCCACTTGGTGCGAAGGTCTCCACTTGGTGCGAAGGTCTCCACTTGGTGCGAAGGTCTCCACTTGGTGCGAAGGTCTCCACTTGGTGCGAAGGTCTCCACGTGGTGCGAAGGTCTCCACGTGGTGCGAAGGTCTCCACGTGGTGCGAAGGTCTCCACGTGGTGCGAAGGTCTCCACGTGGTGTGAAGGTCTCCACTTGGTGTGAAGGTCTCCATTTGGTGTGAAGGTCTCCACTTGGTGTGAAGGTCTCCACTTGGTGTGAAGGTCTCCAGTTGGTGTGAAGGTCTCCAGTTGGTGTGAAGGTCTCCAGTTGGTGCGAAGGTCTCCACTTGGTGCGAAGGTCTCCACTTGGTGCGAAGGTCTCCACTTGGTGCGAAGGTCTCCACTTGGTGCGAAGGTCTCCACTTGGTGCGAAGGTCTCCACTTGGTGCGAAGGTCTCCACTTGGTGCGAAGGTCTCCACTTGGTGCGAAGGTCTCCACTTGGTGCGAAGGTCTCCACTTGGTGTGAAGGTCTCCACTTGGTGTGAAGGTCTCCACTTGGTGTGAAGGTCTCCACTTGGTGTGAAGGTCTCCACTTGGTGTGAAGGTCTCCACTAGGTGTGAAGGTCTCCATTAGGTGTGAAGGTCTCCACTTGGTGTGAAGGTCTCCACTTGGTGTGAAGGTCTCCACTTGGTGTGAAGGTCTCCACGTGGTGTGAAGGTCTCCACTTGGTGTGAAGGTCTCCACTTGGTGTGAAGGTTGTTCTCTTTCTTTCAGCCCATCAGAAACCCACCGCCTGGGAAGAAGTACGTACGCTGTCCCTGTAACTGCCTCCTCATCTGCAAAGACTCATCTAGGAGGATAGGATGCCCCAGACCCAACTGGTAGGTGATAGGATGCCCCAGACCCAACTGGTAGGTGATAGGATGCCCCAGACCCAACTGGTAGGTGATAGGATGCCCCAGACCCAACTGGTAGGTGATAGGATGCCCCAGACCCAACTGGTAGGTGATAGGATGCCCCACCACAGACCCAACTGGTAGGTGATAGGATGCCCCAGATCCAACTGGTAGGTGATAGGATGCCCCACCACAGACCCAACTGGTAGGTGATAGGATGCCCCAGACCCAACTGGTAGGTGATAGGATGCCCCAGACCCAACTGGTAGGTGATAGGATGCCCCACCACAGACCCAACTGGTAGTGATAAGAACAACCTCATCAACCTGTATGGTAACTCCTCCCCCCCTGTGTGCCCCGCCCCCTACAGCAGACGCATCATCAACCTGAGCCCGGTGATGGTGATTCCAGAGGAGCAGCCGGCCCAGCCAGCCCTGCCAGTCCAGCCTGAGGGCACGAGGGTGGTCTGTGGCCACTGTGGAAACACCTTCCTCGTATGTGCCCAATCAGTGTGCCCTCTGAGCAGCAGTCAGCACCTTCTGGCCTGTCAGAGACTAGCCTGTATTCAGGTGTCTCAGAGTGGTAGTGCTGGCCCAGGATCTCCCGTGTCCAAGGCACAACTGATCCTAAATCAGGACTACTACACTGAGACACTTAATGAATGTGTTGTTCCGTCTTGCCAACGACAGTGGTCATAGAAGTTTGGCAAGACGGAACAAACAGATCTGGGACCAGGCTGGTCAGAGACTGACTTGCCTCAAATCGTCTGTGTGTTGGTTGGGTTGGGTTGGGTTGAGTTGGGTTGAGTTGGGTTGGGTTGGGTTGGGTTGGGTTGGGTTGGGTTGAGTTGGGTTGAGTTGGGTTGAGTTGGGTTGGGTTGAGTTGAGTTGGGTTGAGTTGGGTTGGGTTGGGTTGGGTTGGGTTGGGTTGGGTTGAGTTGGGTTGGGTTGAGTTGGGTTGAGTTGAGTTGGGTTGAGTTGGGTTGAGTTGGGTTGGGTTGGGTTGAGTTGGGTTGAGTTGGGTTGGGTTGAGTTGGGTTGGGTTGAGTTGGGTTGGGTTGGGTTGAGTTGGGTTGGGTTGAGTTGGGTTGGGTTGAGTTGGGTTGGGTTGGGTTGGGTTGGGTTGGGTTGGGTTGAGTTGGGTTGGGTTGGGTTGAGTTGGGTTGGGTTGGGTTGGGTTGGGTTGAGTTGGGTTGAGTTGGGTTGGGTTGGGTTGGTTGGGTTGGTTGGTTGTGAATGCTTAGAGTGTAGTACACCAAACACACGTGTTTCAACTTGGACCAATATAAGCTCTACCTATTTGACCTTTGACCTTTTGCAGTAGGGTAGTTGGTACTTTGTAGCAGGTCGTAGTGATACATGCAGTTGGTATGCATCCCTAATGGCACCCTATTCCCTATATAGTGCACTACCTTGACCAGGCACCCTATTCCCTATATAGTGCACTACCTTGACCAGGCACCCTATTCCCTATATAGTGCACTACCTTGACCAGGCACCCTATTCCCTATATAGTGCACTACCTTGACCAGGCACCCTATTCCCTATATAGTGCACTACCCTAATGGCAACCTATTCCCTATATAGTGCACTACCTTGATCAGGCACCCTATTCCCTATATAGTGCACTACCTTGACCAGGCACCCTATTCCCTATATAGTGCACTACCTTGACCAGGCACCCTATTCCCTATATAGTGCACTACCTTGATCAGAACCCATAGGGTGCCATTTGGGATACAGCCTACCTACAGTAGCGGTACCCTGGTGTGTTAAGGTTGTTGCCCGTTATGCGTCTTGGTGTCTAGGGTAACGAGGACTCTGCCACGGCCCCTCCTGATCTCCATGACAACAGCACCTCCAAAGACCAGGTCTCTATGAGCTGGGGGTTACCACGGCACCTTGGGGCTCCAATAAACCATTACATAAACAATACTATATTATTACACAATAATAATAATAATAACTAATTCAGCTAATAACACCCTTTGTCTAACCCCTAATCAATCAAGTCAAATTGATGAGCAACATGGAATGAATGAGCCTCATACTAATGTCCGTCATGTAATGGGCACGTCAGGTCCCTAATAGTGCCACTTTACAGCGGCATCACAGACAACAAAAAGAAACATGGTGGATTATGTTTGTAGAGATTGAAAGTGTTTGAAATCAGTGACAAAGCCTTTTAGTAGTTGTTAGTTGACTGTAGAGTAGAATTCAGTGTGTGAGTTTGAAAATTTGTTTGTCTGTATTCATGAGTTATTTGTGTGTGTTTGAGGTGTGTGTTAGAGAGAGAGAGAGAGGTCTGTAAACAGTATACTATCTAACCCAAACTGTTCTTGTCTTTCCTCTGCAGTGGATGGAGCTCCGATTTAACACGCTAGCAAAATGCCCTCACTGCAAAAAAATGTAAATTCCTCAAACTTCAAATCATTCAAATACGCTGGACCAAGTTATGTCCAAGATCATTCAACATTCTCTGTTTGGTTACTTGGTGATTGGAGTTTACACAGACTCCACTAGGGACACTTCAGCAGCTGATTTGTGCTGCTTCTCAGGGTTTGCAGACTCTAGTCCTTAGAGAGAAACAGAGAGACACAGAGAGAGAGACACAGAGAGAGAGAGAGAGACAGAGAGAGAGAGAGACAGAGAGAG